>NC_132910.1:101015030-101315042 GCF_047675955.1 Chlorocebus sabaeus
TTCCGGTTTCCCTCCATCCTCTTGTGCTCCTCTAAACCCTCAACATCCATTATTTCATTTGCTCGAGAAATATGTATTGGGTACCCATTGGGATACAGGGATGAACTGCAGAACACACTGAATTGCCAAAAGGAGAAATACTGCAGTTTTAGACTGTGGAATAATAACAATGACCAGAACTCTTAGGTGAGAACATCTTAGTTTCATGTGGACTCAGGAGAGAGCGTCTCTTCTTTTGCACTGCTTATAAGGCATTAGGAGAGTAGGTGTAATCACGTTTAAGTTTGAATCGGCTAACAGGTGTGCTGGCTCTTCTCTGAAGTGCTTGCTACAAACTCAGATTTCTGTATTTATGCTGGAATTATCTTCTTTCGTGATATTGAATTATCTCCTTCTCTGTGGTCTTACTCGTTTATTTGTTTGTAGGAATTAATCAGTCAAATGCTTCAGGTAAATGTTGAAGCTCGGTGTACCGCGGGGCAAATCCTGAGTCACCCCTGGGTGTCGGTAAGTACCCACATTCCCAGGGAATGGGCATCACTGTGCTCTGTGGCCAACAGCACGGTTCCTCACTGTGATGTTTACACATGCAAATGTTATGCATCCAAGCTCCGTGGTAGATAGAATGTCTGTCTTTCCCATTGAGCAAGTAGCATGAAGATAGCTCCCCAAGAAAGCAGTTGGCACCAGGGTCCCAGTCTTAGACCCTGCCCCGCAAGTCACCTGGGCCAGTCACTGTCCCTTTCTTGGCCCCAGTTTCCTTATCTGCAAAATGGAATTGGCCACAGTGCTCTTTTAGGAGGCTCTTATCTCTCGTCTTCTGTGGTTCCAGGGTTTGAGAGTTTCCAGGGTTTGCCCTGGAGATGAGCCTGTTTCAGACTCTGATCTCTCTGCCCTCAGGGCACGTGCTTTCAGGAGACCTCCTGCTGTTGATGGGGAGGCTGAGACATGGTCCCTTCAGAGCTGGGTGGAGACACGTGATATTGACTAGAGTTCCCTCCCAGAGGCTCAGATGGTCTCTGGGAGGGAAACACAATCCAATAAATGGGGACTGTGGGAATTACATTTCTCCCATTTCCCTCATTTCGGGGAGGCTCCAGGAGAGTGAAGTTAGTTTAGTTAGCCCAGGGCTTTGTTGACTCGGGTTTGGGGAGCTTCCTGTGCACCTCCACTGCCCCACCCACTCCCCATCCGGGTGCAGTCTCTCTGGACCCTGCTCACTGCTCTCTTGGGCTAAATGATGTGGGTCTTGGGCCAAGTAGCTAAGATGCCACATTTTTTGGTTTTGTTTATTATAAGCAATAAAGACTAACAACTAAATGAATTCTTGATTAAAGTGAAAACCAGTTACCTTTGATGCTTCCATGGGAGGGATCATACTAAATTGTGTGCGTTGGGTGAGGGTCTCAGTAGCCTGAAGGGTATCCTGCTTTGTGTCCCGGGAGACCTGTGCCCTCTCCTGGGCCTACTCTAGTACTGAGGGGCAAAGGGAATGGTGTGGGGTCTTTCTGAGGGCCTGGGACTGCTGAATAACAATAGTTATTTTTGAAAGATCATTGTTTCCCTAATTCTGTGGCTAAGAGGGGCCCATTCAGGAAGAGGTCAGGAGGGTGGGGCTGGGAGGGAGACTCTTAAGGAAAAGACAACTGAAATGGGAGGATGGAAAAAGCATTGTATGTGATTCTTTTCTTTCCTGTAGGATGATGCCTCCCAGGAGAATAACATGCAAGCTGAGGTAACAGGTAAACTAAAACAGCACTTTAATAATGCGCTCCCCAAACAGAACAGCACTACCACCGGGGTCTCCGTCATCATGGTGAGTGGAAGGTGGCAGCATCTGGCCTGTCTGTGGAGCCGGCCTTGAAGTGTTTGAATTAGATAGCCGGGAGCTGCCCTCACATGGAAGTTGGTGCCTTCCATGGTCCTATTTCATACGGAGATTGGCTTGGCATGTGGAGGGCATTTGTCTGGCAACTCCCCGGCTTGGGGCACTATGTGGAGGGGCTTGTGCAGGGACCAACAGGGCTGGTCTGAGGGGTCCAGGTGCCACGGAGCTCCTGGCCGGGCCCTCTGGGCAGCTGCTTCTACTCTTGTTTCTGCCTTCTCATCTAGAGAGACTCCCAAGCCCTGGTGAGATTTGTTGTGTTAGGAATTAACTCCCTGCCTATTGAAGGCCTCAAAAATAGATGATTAGAGATGTGAATTATTCTTTGAGACTTGGCATAAGAAATAGCCAAAGCTAAACAAATTTCAGTTTTAAAAAAATCAGTGTTATCTAAAAAACAGTTTGGGGCTTTTAAAAGTACAGAACCAAGGAAAAATATATATATATATATTTGTTTTTCAGGGTTAACAGTTTATGAGATGTCAGTGACAATGATGGCCTTATTTTTTCAGCCTTTCTTCCAAAATGTTTCTTAAGGCAACTTTTCTAAATACATAAACACAACAAATTAAAATGAAAAGTGACATGAGAGTAAATGAATCAAAAGGAAAAAACATTGAACCAGAGGTGAGGGCAGCACACCCGCAGCAGCTGTCCAGGCCTGAGCCAGTGCGACGCTGGGCTGGAAAGCCAGCTCCCTGGGAGCGGTGGAAGCCAACCAGCCACCCAGGCAGGGACCTCAGTTCCCCCCACCGCACTCCCAGGAGCATAGAACAGGGGTGGAGCTGCCTTTCCTAGAGCCAGAGTTGGCTGGAGCGGCTTTCAAATCAGACCTGCTGAGGTGATGAGTGTCTGAGTTTCACATCTGGGCCCCCCCGTGACCACATTGAGTCCTGACAGCTAAGGATGGGCCATCTCCACAGCTCTGTCACTCGTACTTGGGACAGGCCTCTCACCCTCTGGCAAGGTCCTCCTTGTTTCTTCCCCAACTAGAAAGGAAACAGTGGCATATTCTCATGGTGCATGGTCATCTGGGAGTCTTACCTAGGAAGATGCAGGGTCCAGATAGAAGCTGTAAGGAAGCCACACACATAACCCACATCCCCCCAACCCCAACACCCCCCACACCCCACATCCGCCACACCACACATCCCCCACACCTGCACATCCCCCACACCCCCACATCCCCCACACCCCCCACACCCCCACTCCACACCTCACATCCCCCACTCCACACATCCCACATCCCACACATACCCTACACACACCCCACACACACCCCACACCTCACACACACCCTACATCCCCCACTCCACACACCCCACATCCCACACATACCCTACACACACCCCACACACACCCCACACACACCCCACACCCCCTACACACACCCCACATCCTCCACACACTCCACATCCCCCACACCCCCCACATACCCCCACACCTCACATCCCCCACACGCCCACTCCACACCTCACATCCCACGCATACCCTACACACACCCCACACACACCCCACACCTCACACACACCATATCCCCCACACCCCCTACACACACCCCACACACACACCATATACCCCACACCCCCTACACCTCACACCCCCTACACACACCCCACACACACACCATATCCCCCACACCCCCTACACACACCCCACACACACACCATATACCCCACACTCCCTACACACACCCCATATCCCCCACACTGCCCACTCCACACACCTCACATCCCCCACACCTCCCACATACCCCCACACTTCACATCCCCCACACTGCCCACTCCACACAACCCACATCCCCCACACCCCCCACATACCCCCACACCTCACATCCCCCACTCCACACACCCCACATCCCCCACCCCCCACTCCACACACCCTACATCCTCCACCCCCCACTCCACACACCCTACATCCTCCACCCCCCACACCCCACTCCACACACCCCACATCCCCCACACCCCCCACTCCACACACCCTACATCCTCCACCCCCCACTCCACACACCCTACATCCTCCACCCCCCACTCCACACACCCTACATCCTCCACCCCCCACATCCCACACCCCACATCCCCCACACCCCACACCCCCCACTCCACACACCCCACATCCTCCACCCCCCACTCCACACACCCTACATCCTCCACCCCCCACTCCACACACCCTACATCCTCCACCCCCCACTCCACACACCCCACATCCCCCACACACCACATCCCCCAACCCCCACTCCACACCCCCCACACCCCACTCCACACCCCCCACATCCCCCACACCCCACATATATGCTACACACACACTCCTCAACCGCCCACACATACCCCATACCCCACACCCCCCACTCCACACACCCCACATCCCCCACACCGTGCACATACCCTACACACACCCTACACACCCCACAGCCCCCACACCCCACTCCACACACCCCACATCTCCCACACTGCACACAAACCCTACACACACCCCACGCCCCATATCCCCCACACCCGCCACCACCCACATTCCCCACACCCCCATACCCCAAACCCCCACATGCCCTACACACATCACACACGCCACACACTACATACCCCTCACACCCCCACAACCCCTACACACTCCAACACATCCACATACCCCCACACATCCCACACCCACACCCCCCAGCACACCCCACACCCCAACACACCCCACACCCCCACTCACCCCACACCCCACACCCCCTACGAGCGTGCAGCACTCTGTTACATGGACTGAGCACCCACCAGGTTCTCAGCACCCACTGGGCGTCCTTCTCTTCTGTCCCCGGGGTGGCTGCTTTGAAGTGGCTGCTCTCTGTGTGTCCTTGCAGCTCCCCAGCTGCTCCCCTGCCAGAAAGTGTGCTCTGCGTCTCTCTCCAGACAGAGCCTGAGTTTGCAAGCTGAGTCTTTTGATGGCTTGCAGGACTTTGGGGGTGCTCTGTGCCAAAGCAGTGGGAAGACCTTTTGAGTTGTGGTTTCCCTTGAATTTTAGCAGTGTTTTGCTGAAAGCCTGAGAAAGTCAGAGTTGTCAAAGAATTACAGCGTAGACACTTTGAAAAGAACCATCCTGATTGAGCCAACAGCACGAGAATGTTTCCAGCGATTCCCTTGCGAGAGCTAGCATTGATGGATGGGCTCAGTGGTACATAGCCTCGCCGTGCACTGCGTTGTAAGGCAGCCTCTTGGAAAATTTAGAAAAATAAAACATTAAAAATTGGCATACTCAACATGTCATGAAAAACCTTGAGAGATTGGTTGGGATCGGAATTTAATAACCATATTAAGTCTTCTGAGAGGAAGAACCTTTAACCACCCTGTGCCCAGGGCTTCGGAGAGTTTGCTCAGAGACTGTGAAAGGAGTCGTTGCTGGGGTCACTTTTTGACTCAGGGGCTCAGATAGGAATCAGCGGCTGTAGGCCTGTGCCCGGCCTCTTTCTGGCTGGCTCTGAGCTGACGTTCTGGAGTGATTAGCCGTTCTACAGGCTATGTCCTGGATGATGACTCTTAGACCCCCTCAGACAAAACCTATGTTGTGTGGTTTACAAATACCATTTCCCATTTGCTGATGAGGAGTTCAACAGTCGAAAAACAAACCCCTGGGCTCTGACAGGGTGTTTGTGTAAACGAACAACCCTCTTTTGTTTGCAGTTCTGATGGCGATTGTGAATGTTGTGTGTTTACGTGTGTTCGGTAGTCACTCCGCGCATGTTGGCAGGGGTGTCCCCTCTAACCCCGTGTTCCCTACACAACTCTGCGGGCCGTTAGCTCGGGGGAACTGCTGATGTCATGATCCCATTCAGGACCTGCAGGAAAATTCAATCAGGCTTGTCTCTGGCGGCACCCATTCTCGATGGCCAAAACACCAGCCTGTGAATTTGGGGCTGTCCCCAAAAGCGGGAGAGGAAGGCCTGCTGCTGGTCCTCCCCTGGTGCAGGACCCCATCCGGGGCACGGTTGTGTGGGGGAACTCGTGACGCTGCTGTATCGTCCTCCTCGTCCTCATCCTCCTCACGTCACTGAGCATCTGTGTGTCCTGTCTTCGGGAACAGTTTTAAGTGTTTTTATATTAAAAATAACCTCAAAATGACTCTCCCTGGTACTCATAACTGAGACTGTGGGGCCAACCTGGTTTTCTGCAGATACAAATGATAGTGGAAATAGTGTCAACCGACTGGAGGTTGAATCATCAGACAACTGCTGTGTCACCTACAGATAGGACCTTTCCATCTGCTATCACGCTGGTGTTCTCACCCCCAAAGTTGGGGCCTGAGGCTTCAGTGAGAAAATTATGGGCTAGGAATTGGTCCATAAGGTGAAAGAAAGTAAAGTTGATGGTGTTATCTGCGTTTTATTTGACAGTTTGATTTGACAGTTTGAGAGGCACCTCAGAGTTTCCTTCTTTACCCCGCTGAGACAGTGGGAGAGCCCGAAGCAGAATCCTGGTATTCACCATGCTGTGCCCGACCAGCGCACCCCATCCTCAGCCCCTCTCACGCCTGCATGCTTGTCTCAGTTTCTCATGCCGCCGTCCGGCTCTCAGCTGCTTACTGGTGTGGGTCTTCTGTACCTACTCACATCCTTTCCAGCCAGCCAAGCACGCCCCTGGAAAACTTCATTTTAAAACCTCTCAGCTTGCCACACTGCCTGCCTTTCCAGACCAACAGCTGGTGAGAGAACGGGAGGAGTCCCGTCGTTCTGCCAGTGCTGTTTCCCACTTAGGTGAAAAGTGGCTTTTTGGAAAGGGCAGCTTAAGATGGGTGCCTTTGTGAAGGCTTTTGTTCTTTCTCCAGCTGCGTTTCCAAAGATGAGTTTGTATCAGTAAGTGTAATCTCAGCCAGCCTTTGGGATAAGAGAAGATCATTTAATGGGCGAGGCCTTGGTTTCAGGCAGGGCTGAGGTGTGGAATTACAGTTCTGTTTTCTTGGACTTGTCCTTAGCATGTGTAAGAAAGGACAGAGCAGGGTGCACGCAGGACGGCCTCCCATGTACCCCGGGGGGCTCGCCCGGCTGCAGAGACCAGGAGAGACCATCTTGTGGCGGGAAGGAAATGCCGAGAAGCTGCCGTCACTCGGCGCCTGTGGTGCAGACTTGAGAAGGGGCGGATTCAAGGGCATTGCCTTCTTCGCTGGGGGATTATGCCTTGTTTCAGGGGGAAGTTGGGGAAGGATTTGGGTTTATGCCTTAATTTAAGGATAGACAAAACTGTTTCACTCGTGTTGCTTCTGTTGAAAGTAAGTCTAGTTTCTGTCCCTGCTTCTCTCCTGCCTTCTGCCTCTCCCGCCGCCTGCATTGCTTCGCTCTGGCTAGGTCCAAGGCCATGGTATGTACTAACTGCACTGCCAGCCTGCCTTCTGCTGCACATGCCCCTGTGCTCCTGACAGGAAGAGAAAAGGAGAAATAACGGGGGGGATTGTTTTCTTGTACCCAGGAGACCTTTTGTGGTAGGAAAGACCTGTATGCTGGCTCTCTGCTTCCCATGTAGGTGGGAGCATCTTTTAATGGAGTTTTCCACAGTTACCCTTTCTCCAGGTAGTTGAAATGGTCCTTTGAAATTGTAGAGGTATGGGAGTTTTGTTTATTGAGACAGGGTCTTGCTCTGTTGCCTAGACTAGAGTGCAGTAGTGTGATCCTAGCTCGCTGTATCCTCAAACTCCTGAGCTCCAGCCATCCTCCTGCCTCAGCCTCCAAGTAGCTGGGACTACAGGTGCATGCCACCATGCCCGGCTAATTTTTAAATTCTTTGTGGAGATGGAGTCTCTCCGTGTTGCCCAGACTGGTCTCAAACTCCTGACCTCAAGTGATCTTCCCTCCCTGGCCTCCCGAGGTGCTGGGATTACGGGTGTGAGCCACCGCACCTGGCCAGAAATAGATGACTGTTCAGCTTGAACTTGGCAGGGCCGGTGGAGAAGCAGCCATTCCATAGGTAGCCTCAGGTGCCCTGGAGGCAGCCACCCAAGTTCATCTTAGAAAGCCCTGTTGTTGATTCTTATTTTCTCCAGATTTTTTTGTTGTTGTTAAAGTACTGAAAGAATCTCCAGTGCATGTTCCCCTCTCCCTCCCCAGGGTAGTTAGATTAGAAAATGCCTCCTGGCAATTGTCCCTTTCAGCTAAAGGTGCCTGGGAACTGCCATCTCCTTCACTTTTGGGAAGCCCAGTGAGATGGCAGCTTGATGGACTTCCCTGGACAAGCAGGAAATAGAGAAGGAAAAAGGAGGACCAGGCTCCCTTCCCCAGCCAGGCTCAGAACGCAGGTGACTGCCTCACATCTTCGTGGCTATTTCTCTGTTCCTTGAAGAGCTGAACAGATTTAAAAACTTTCAAGACGTGTCAGGATAAGGAAGCTTTGCTTCACGTGAAGAGAAGACAGGTGAGGAGATCCTGGAGGATCTCAAAAAAGGATAATATGGCTCCATCTGATTCCTGGGCCTTTTATAGGCTTCACAGCCGCTTAGGTTGTTAGAAGGATTAATTATTCACAGGACATATGGGTAACTTTTCAATTTGTGACAGAGAACTTTCTTTGGAAAAGTAAACTGTTCAAGGCCGAGCACCCTCGTAAGGTTTGCTTATTGTCTCAGAATTCTTTTGAGCTTAAGGTCTGGGCTTGGGCTGAAGCAGTGAGAACCCAGGCACAGCCCAAAGCGAGAGAAGACAACAGAAACCCAGTGTTCCCTGGGCTGCCAGCCTGGGTCAGGGTAGGAACAGAGGTCGCGGACAGCCCCTTCCCCCGGTGGGTTCCCGAAACCATTGCTCTCCTGTGAGGCTTCTGTTAGAGGCTTGGCGTTATTTCTCCTCTTCTGTTTCTGAGGCCCGTGCATGCTCTGTCGTGCTCTCCGCTCGTGGCAGCTGGGACCCGAGCCTGGGCCTGGGTAATGTGTTGTCTCTGCTGTTTCCTCCTCAGAACACGGCTCTAGATAAGGAGGGGCAGATTTTCTGCAGCAAGCACTGTCAAGACGGCGGCAGGCCTGGGATGGAGCCCATCTCTCCAGGTCCTCCCTCAGTGGAGGAGACCCCTGTGCCTGGGGAAGCAGTCCCGGTCCCCACCCCTCCGGAATCTCCCACCCCCAACTGTCCTCCTGCTGCCACGGGTGGTGAGCGGGCAGGAACCTGGCGCCGCCACCGAGACTGAGCCTCCTGCAGACGGGCAAAGCCGCCCGCTGCCACCCAGGAAGCCAGCCCTCTGCTCAGCCTCACCGGCCTCCCTGCTGCAGGCCTCTCCGTCCTCACCCCCTGCGCCTGAGTTCGCGGGTCCTCCGCAGGCCGCCTGGGAACCGGAGCCCTGCGTGCCGGAGCCTGGCCTGGTGCTCTGGGCTCTACTTTCTGGTTCCTGGAGACATCAAAGGCTGCATCCGTGCTGCCAACAGCTGTTTGGAGAGACTCGTTCCAGATCATCCTCAGTCATTTTCAGTTTGTTGGACATTTTACAGCTTCACCAGGAGAATGTGCAACTTTATTCCAGTGTTCGATGCATTTTTATAGAAACACTTTGGGTGAACCAAGGCCCTTTTCCTTATTTAAATAGACTCAGAACGCTCCCTTTCTTTTCTTTTCTCTCTTTCTCTCTCTTTCTTTTCTTTTTTTTTTTTTTACAAAAGACTTAGAATTGCATTTGTCCTTTTGTGGATGTCCTGTGGCTAAGAGGAGTGGCTTTCTAATGGAAGAAGTGAGCGCCTGAGAGGACGATTTGGTCTTTGGACGTGGATTGCAGGCTTTGAGAAGCGCTCAGATGCCCGATGCTGCGTGCTCAGCCATTTGGCTTGGGGCACTGGGCTCACCGGAGACAATGCTGGGTATTCATTTGTACACAGATGATGGGAGAAGCCACTTCTTCCCTGGGCATTATGGGTTTCCCCCAGCTCTTCCCACACGTGTGTTAGGAAATGCCTGTGAACCTGCCGTCTGGGTTTTTTAATGAGAAGCTTGGCACACGCGGCACCCAGCGGCTGCTTCTCCGCAAGCCAGCGACTTGCAGAGCAGAACAAGCTCCGCACCTGAGCCCCGGTGCCTGCTTCCTCATCTGCGTTTCATCTGGAGCAGGGCAGGTAACCACAGGAGGAGGCGCGCCCCAGGCAGCAAGGACTGGGAGGGAAGGTGCTCCCTGGATATACTCTGTGAACTTTCTGGAAGGCTGCTGGCAGTTTTTCCTTTTTGTCCACCACCCTGCTCTTTTTAATAATTGTACATAATCCGTGTATTTGTTTTACCTGCTCATCTTCTAAACTGGTGGGCCCTATAGTTCGTTCTCATTGTTAGATTTTGCCTTTTACAAGTGTACCCAACCTGCAATAAACTTTTCCCTCTTGAAAAAAAGTAATCAGGGATGGGCCAAGGTGTCTGTGTTGTCGTTTGGCCAAGGATGTGTGGAATCAAAGTTCTCCTCCTCAGCCCAGGTTCCAGCAGGTGCCAGTGGCTGTTTTGCAAAGCCTCAGGGCCACTCGGGGAAAAGAGGAAGTTTGGGTAGAACACATATGGAAAGGTGTCTTGGTTGAAGTTTGTCTGGTTACAGGTGCAGAAGGGGCATGGTGGCTCAGGCCTGTAATCCCAGCAGTTTGGGAGGCCAAGGTGGGTGGATCAGGAGTTCAAGACCAGCCTGGCCAACATGGCAAAACCCCATCTCTACTAAAAATAGAAAAATTAGCCGGTCGTGGTGGCGCACGCCTGTAATCCCAGCTACTCAGGAGGCTGAGGAGGGAGAATCACTTGAACCAGGGAGGTAGAGGCTGCAGTGAGCTGAGATCATGCCACTGCACTCTAGCCTGGGTGACAGAGTGAGAACCTGTCTCAGAAAAAAGACGCATCACAAAAGCTCAAGAATAAATGGTGTGCCTGGTGTGTGACAGAGGAACCTTACGAACCAGGAGCAGGAGGGGCAGAGAGTTGGGGCAGCTGTTCCCCTGTCTCTCTCTGAGGTTGTGTGGTCTCCTGTCTCTGCTTTTTCCAGTGCCCTGTCAGCTACAGCTTTCTCTGCAAGACTCTTGTTTCTGTTCCCTCATAGTACCCACTGACCTGTGACTTAGGTTACCCTCGTACTGCCTCTGTCCCCAGCTTTTCAAGGCTTTACAATCCCAGAGCTTGAAACCATCTAACTTGACTCTGGATCTTCCAGTTCAGATAGCTGAAGGAATGAGTCACTCTCATGGGCCAGGCGATGCCATGAGTTCTGGGCTGGTGCTGACCCCTGATCCGGTCCAGAGGTCGGCCACAAGGTGCGGTGGGATGGGCGGGGAGGGGGGTTGGCGGGCACGGCAGCGGTGGGCTTCCTAGTCCCACAGCTGTAGCAGGGTCAGACTACAGGAGGATAAGTTTCAAAAAAGCAGTGATGTATAGGTCTAGAACATTCTGCTTGTGCCTCCTCTTTAGTTACAGGGCAAGCTTTTTCTTAGCTTTCAATAGAAATATTTTTGTTAATGGAAGGGAAGAGCTAATAGGAAGGAGAAAAATGCAAATAGCAATAGAACAAGGCCTCTGGCACTGATCTGAGCCCCAAACCCATCTCCCACTCTCGAACTGTGAGGTTCAAAGAAAGATACCTGCTAAAGACAAGAAAATAAGTGGCCGGGCAGTGCCAGTCACTGTCAGGATGCAGGAGCCTCTTGTTGGTACATGCCTTCGTCCTCTGTGAGGGTGGAGACCAGAAGTAGCATGAACTGGCAGGGGCGGCACTGCCTAGCCGTCCTGTTAAAATGGTTATGACCCCAGGAAAACCTACAGAAGTATGTGGTGCTAGGGGAGCAAACCACAAAGTCAAGTCACACGTCCAAGGTCATAGAATTAGCAGGAGGTGGAGCCACGATGCAGTGTTAGCTTTTGTTGACTCTAAAGTGCATGTTCTTTTTGGGGCCAGGGGTTCCCTGTCTGTCTGAGGCTAAATCAAGGCCTGGAGGGGAGGAGCTAAATAAAGGTTTTACTACAGGCAGATTGTTCATCGCCCACTTGTTTAGCAGACGTTTATTAAGCTGTAATTCTGTCTCAGAATCTAAGTTAAATACAGGCACTTAACTGCTGCGCTCCTCAAATTCTGCCCAGAGATAATGGCGTGGGCTGTTTCATGTTGATTCCCTTACTTGAGCCGGGCCAAGTCTCAGCCTTTCATTTTCTCTCTCTTCCTCTCGCCCTCTCTTCAGAAAGGTTGCTATAACAGAAATGTATTGAATATATAAATTGAAGGCATTTGGCAAAACTTCCCCAGAATATCTTCATGGCTAAAATGGTGAAATGTGAATTAGGAGATGGTGAAGACAGCTCAGGGCAGATTCACCATGTTGAAAGCAGGAGTGCTGATTGATGTTGTCTTGGAGAAAGATCTCTAGAACAGTTTGCTGTCCCACAGAAATATGCAGGCCACAGGAGACAGCATTTCCTAGTATCATGTGAAAAATTTTTTTAAAGAAACAAGTGAAATTAATTTCTATAGTGTATTTTATTTAACCTAATATGTCTAAATACATCCAAAGTATTATTTTGGCATGTAGTCAATACAAAAAAATTCCCTAGGATGTTTTACTTTTTTTGTTCTAAACCTTTGAAATCTGGTGTGCTTTACATTTACAGCACGTCTCCGTTTGGACGGGGCACATTTCAAGTGTTGAACTGTGGTTAGTGGCTGCTAGGCTGGACAGGGCAGCTCTGCAGCCAGCCTGCAGCTTCAGTCTTTGTTCTTAACCTTTTTTTCCCTCATATGATGTGAATAACAACTTAGAAAGAATGCTTTTCTGTTTTTTTTGTTTTTTGTTTTTTGTTTTTTTTAAGGAATAGACTCATTTAAAAGGATCTCAGCAGGTGAGGATACTGAGCCAAACCCATGGCATAGAAGTGAAGTGTGAAGTGCTGGGATTCGATTCTGTAACTATCCGAGGCAAAGCCCTGGCCTGCAGCACGGCTGAAGATCTGGGCATGGAGGATTTCAATGATCACCCCGTCATTAGGAGCCAACATAGCTTCTTGAACATTAGCATAATCTTAGCTGTGTTATGAGAAGCACGGGCAGATCCCAGGCAGTACTAACTGGGGATGGAGTTCTGTTCTGGGGACCTTGGTGCGTGTGGTACAGAGAAAGCAATGATCACCTGACAGAGGACAGCTGGAGTGGTGAGGGGGTATGAATCCTGGCAGCCAAGGACTGGTGGAGAAAACTGAGGTAAGAGAAGAGTCAAGGCACATTTGCTCAGTGTCTTTGGCTGTGTGAAGGACTGTTCCGTAGAAGGGGTGCAGCCTTTTTTTAGTTGCTCTGGATGGTCAGCCTGAGGTCAGCAGGTAGGGGGCACAAAAGGTCAGATTTGAGGGCAGAGTGAGAGTAAGATTCTAGTAACAGAGCAGCCTAGTCACAGAATCAGCTGCTTTCTAAAGAAGATGATCATGACAATGGACAATCATACAAGTTTACAGCTTATGGAGTATTTCATCCCATCTCACTTGAGATATGACACAGCCCTAAGAGATAGACACTAATATCCTTGTCTAATAAATAAGGAAATGGAATGGCCAAGAGCTTCCCCAGGCTCACTGGAGCTGGGCCTCGCTGCTTCTGGCTTGCAGGGCAGGTGCCCCATGACGAAGTTGCCTCTTGGCGATCAGAGATGTGTTAGGAGTGCTGTGTGTGTAAGGCACAGGTGGGGTGCAAATCCATAGGAACATTCACAGTTTGGCTTTTATCCTTGCTGGAGGAGCCCACTCTCTCAAATAGATAGCTTGCCTGGCCAGGCACGTGGCTCATGCCTAGAATCCCAGCACTTTGGGAGGCTGAGGCGGGCGGATCACCTGAGGTTGGCAGTTTGAGACCAGCCTGACCAACATGGAGAAACCCTGTCTCTACTAAAAATACAAAATTAGGTGTGGTGGCGCATGCCTGTAATCCCACCTACTCAGGAGGCTGAGGCAGGAGAATCGCTTGAACCTGAGAGCCGGAGGTTGCGGTGAGCCAAGATTGCACCATTGCACTCCAGCCTGGGCAACAAGAGCGAAACTCTGTCTCAAAAAAAAAAAAAAAAAAGATAGCTTGCCTAAAGGCCAAACCACCCTTCATTTTCTACCACTTTGTCAGTGGCTGAGAAGTTATCAGAGCAGTGGCGCTTAAGTGTTAAAGTCCTGTAGCCATTTAGATCAAAGTCAGAGTGGTTTTTCCAGAGGGAGGCTGACATGTGCAACATTGGCGAGTCTTGGCCAGGGAGTTCTAAGGGGCAATCTTATGATAAAAACCAAAGCCTTGAACTCGAAGACAGCTGTGGGAAGGCCTTGCCTGCGTTGAATGGCTGAGGGGAAGAAAAGCGTGTATTTGGTACAGAGACAGTCATCGGCCCCTACCATGCCTCTTCATTTTGGGCGGAGCTGGACACCACAGGCCTCCAGCGCGGTCATGCGGGCTGAGTCTGTTGCATTGCGAGGCATGGTTGGATGCCTGCCTGTGTTGAGGCTGAAGTCAGTTCTGGGGGTGTCTTTCAAATTATCCAAGGCCAAAGCTGCAAAGCAGCCAGCTTCGTGCCAGGTATGAGAAGTGACAAGCCTGCCCAACTCCCTGGAATCTTGGTTTTGGCCAGGAAAAATATTCCTGAATTTGGGACAGAAAAATAGTTCATGTTTCTGGCATAAATTGCCAAGATCTCATAGGAGCATTCACAGTTTGTCTTCTGACCTTGCTGGAGGAGCCCAACTCTCTCAAAACAGATTGCTTGCCTAAAGGCCAAACTACCCTTCATTTCATTAGAGAGAAGAATGTTATGTGCTTTGCTCTGAGCAGTCTGCAGTTCTGGTTCACAGCAGCCAGGGCTGGGAGTGATATGTCAGTGGCGTTAACAGTCGTCTTGCGTCTTTAGCGATCTTATGACTCTAGAGCACGCAAGAAGTTCATCATGTTGACTTTTCAAGTCTATCTAAAAGAAAAATCCAAAAGATTTTTCTCTCACTCATCTGAGAGTAAGTAGAACTTTAAAATGGTTTGTTTGGCTATTTATGTATTTGCTACTTTATGGTCTTGCCCTTCCTTCTTATAAGCAGGAAGTGTTGAAACTTCCCAGCCTCCTTCCTCTGCAAGGATAACTTGTGAAGCCTACAGATTTAACAGTGATTCAACTTTATGCTACACAAAATGCGGGTAGCTGGGCTGGGAGTTCTCCTGCTCGAAGTAGGAAACGATTTCCTTCCATGTGGTAGGGCAAAAATAGCCAAGTGGAGGCACTAGCACATTTGCTCATGTACAGGTTCTGCAGATTGTGGGACTAAAGTCACTTGCTGCTTGTTGGTAAACACACTTTGGCCTAACGGGATTTCATGTGGGGCTATGGGGCTAATCCATAATGAACACACACCAGGAAGTGGTGAAGTTTCTCCACTAAGCTCAGTAGGGGGTTATTCCAGCTTTTAAATGAAAGAAACTTCTGCTTCTGGATCCAGAAGGAATCTGTTTATATCATTGGGTCCGCTGTCTTTTTTAGCAGGGATGGAGAATGGGGCAGGACTGTCACAGTAGAAAGGACTAAACCAGGCCCATGATTTGCATGGCTAGGAGCTCTTGAGATCACAGCCAGTAAAAAGGTATCAAAGAAGCCTAGTGAACATCTCTACCTCAGCCACCTCTCATGGTGGATCTAAGCTGCTGCAGCTGTTTTATTTGCTAAGAAGGGTACAAAGTAGGTGCAGTGGGGCTGCATCCCAGGTTCCCTGACCATCTCCTGCAAGCCTTACTCACACAACCACTGCCATCTCACTGCCCCTCTGACAGGCGTAGGAGGACACGTGACACCAAGGTGTGGTCGGCCCCTGACTTTCTGGCTTGGCTGCTCTTAGAGCGAGTGGGAAGGGCAACCCCAGGTTGTCAGTTCCTGACCTCATGCCCTACTCACGGCAACTCGTGATTCCTATGCGAGACACTCTGAATCTTCCTGTTGTGTATGCTAAGCAGAAATGAGGTGTGATGTTTCTCAATGGATAAAATAGCTCTTTTATTGAAGTAATTTATGAAAACATTGCTTTTCGGTGTACTTTGGGAGTAAGATGTTGTCCTCTGAGAGTGCATTGTCTACACATTTCTATCTCTGTTTTTCAGATGTTCATGTTGTCTCTAAGACCTCCTGCTTTCTCCCTGAGATCTAATGGTATTTCTTAAATGACAGCATCTCAGGGACTTGATTGGTTATATTTCAGTAAGAATCAATATGTCAGGGAGGAAAATCTTAATTTCTGGAGGCAATGCATTTTAAACCAGCCCTCAGTTACTGTACATGGACCAAGCACGGCCCATCCAGCCGCATCCACTCACTGTGCTGACACACTGCTCCGTCTGTTGTGGATCCCTCATTTCCAGCCCCAAAACACCTCTACTTTCACTTCTTTTCTTAACTGGTTTACATTTATGTAAAGTAATAGCTTTTTTAAGGAGTTAAAATTGAATAAATATTGAATAAACTGTGAATGTTATTACTGAACAGATTCTATTAAGAAGCCCCTGTGTTGATGCCAGCCTTATTTGTTTCATGTTGTTTCTTTTTCAATATTTAATTTTTTACTTTTTAATTATTATTTTTTGAGATGGAGTCTCACTCTGTTGCCTAGGCTGGAGTGCAATGGCACAATCTCAGCTCACTGCAACCTCCACCTCCCAGGCTCAAGCAATTCTCCTGCCTCAGCCTCCCGAGTAGCTGGGATTAACAGACACCTGCCACCACACCTGGCTACTTTTTGTATTTTTAGTAGGGACAGGGTTTCACCATGTTAGCCAGGTTGGTCTCAAACTCCTGACCTTAAGTGATTTGCCCGCCTTGGCCTTCCAAAGTGCTGGGATTACAGGTGTGAGCCACTACGCCTGGCCTACTTACGTTTCAATTAATTTTCCTTAGTTGTAAGTTTTAAAAACAATGAAGGTAGTGGAGATACTGATTTTTTTTCTTTTAGGATTCAAGAGGAGCTTTACTTTAGGCTTGTTAAGAATAACGTGGTTGAAGTATCATTTGTGTGGCATATGACTTAGGTATTACTATTTTCTTCTACCATTGTTAAGTTTCCAAAGTGTAATATTCACAAGTTAATGAGGATATTCACAGTATGTTCATCAATTAATTTATCAGCAATTTGCATATTTCTCTGATTCTAAAATGTATTTTCCCTCCCCCACATTTCACCATCATCTGTTTTCTTAATGATGGATCTCAGATGAAGTGGTACATAAAGTTCCTTGTCTAGGCATTTGGAAGATTCAGGTCTAGGTCATTTGTGTGAGTCTCAATAAGAGGAGAGATCTGGCCAAAGAAAGCTTATTTTCCTGTTTTCAGTCAGGAGGATCTCTCACATTCGTTATTGATCAAAAACTAGGACTGAATCAGAGTTTGACATTTTCTTTGTGAATCATTATTTTATTAATGTTTAAAATTTAGGAGCAAAAAAGGCATTTCCAACAATTCAATTACAGATGCCATTTTATTCAGCTTTTTCTGTCAAACTGAATTGTTCATTCCAAATCTTACTTTTAGAGAATAGCTGAGTGTGTAGGAAAAAAAGAGGGACCACTTGAGGTCTATTGAGAGAGAAATAGAGATCAAAGTTCACAACATACAAAGAATTTATTTATGCAATACAGGCCTTTTCTCAAATATTTTTCACAGAATTCCACGCAGTAATCTACTAGAAAAGTAGAAGTATACAACACCAAATAACATTGTTTCTTAGTACAAATTGCTAATCAAAAGGAAGGTGGAGATAGTTGAGTAACAAATAGTAAAACAGGTGTTGCTGAATACAGCACCTGGTAGCCTCTACTTGCAAACCCACGGAGGGAAGAGGGTGCCCCAACAATGGCTCTGCCTCATTGTCCGGGCACAGGCAAACCGCAGTAGTGAGCTTTGGTACTTGCATTTACTTTAAAAGAAAAACAAATGTTGTGAGCTCAAGAGCATTTCCATAATTTCATTTTGTTGTGCTATGAAGATGACAGATCAGGAAAAAAATGGTAACTATTTCACACTTGCTATAAATTAGATTCCTTTTGCTAACCACACAATAAAATAGCCTCCCCCAAACCATACTTTTCTAGGTCTAAAACATGCTTGAAGAATAACAGTGACAGAATTAACTGAGATGTTTTAAATTACATTTACCATAATTTAAACATTACTATTTAAATCCCAGAAATATTAGTGCTGAAGAAGCACAGTTTGGAAAAATACAGGACCCAAATTACAGCATCAAATTTTTCTATTCCAATATTATAACCCACTTCCCCACTGTGAAAATCCTATTTCTCAAGCTTGTAGATGCATGGGAAATGTTCTTCATAATATTATAGCTGGAATAAGTGGTTTACTTGCTCCACTGTACGTTTCCATAATTGGTGAAAATAGACTTCTCATGATGACTAAAAATATAGATTTTTTAAAACTACAGAACCCAGCAGCCAGTTTTCTGCTTTGCTAATCCCCCCAAAAAAGTCAAGCAAAGACTACAAAAATAGCAATTATTAATAACTTTAAAAAATATTTTGCTTCTTTGAGCAAATTTCAGTTACATTCAGATGTGGTACAAGGGAATGATGCTCCAGATACTTCTGCTCATCCTAGGGGCAGAGTGAATGCACAGCTGTCACCATCAGTAGCGGGTTTGGTATTCATGATGCCACCGGTTAAAGTCGTTGTAAAATAGCACAATGCTTCCTGAAGCCATGCCAGAAATGATGCACCTAGGAGAAGCACAGAGAGAAGGACTTTTACAAACCTGTGTGTCCTAGAGATGTTACTAAAAACTGCTCTCCCCAAATCCACAAAGTAAATATAGAAGATGGCAGTCAAGGCTCCAATTTGTGAGAACTAAGGTATGTATTTCATGACTAAAATGTAGCCCTGGGTAAGCTCAGAGTACTGCCTCTGACACTCCACAGGGATCCAAGCTACAGCTTGCTTTTTCATTGAAAGGGTAAGGACAGCTGGTATGTGCAAGATGAGTCACTAAAACCTGAACAGATTTGGTAATTTCTAAAGGGGAACTGGGCTGGCAAGACCCATCCTTTAAATAAGCAACCGAATCAAAAGAAGGAACCACAATCTCAAAGTAACTGCTGGTGGAAGCAGCAGCACACACTCAAGTGACAAGAGACACCACCTCTGACAGGTGCAGAATCGATGAAGTGTAAAAAAGAAGAGCGTTGACCATAATTTAAGATGGTCTCCCCTCTGTGGAGAAGTAGTCTGTGTCCATCATGCTCTGGGTGAGGACTTAGTCCTCATTAACACAGTGACTCACTGAAATCACTGAAGATAAGAACTTGTGCAAGCTTCTTTGGTCTCCTGTCCCCAAAGAGGTGGTGCAGGGAAAGAGATGGAGAAGATAGGTGAATGTAAACTGGGCATAGCCCATTATCTTAGACTTTTCTCTGTGTAGTTTGGTTAGGACCAGCCCTTAGAAGCCGTATTCAGTATGCTTCCTAGTACCTTGTATCAAAATTAGGAACTAAAATGTGTCACTACAAAAAAAAAAATCAACACAAAAGAAGACGACAGTAAGGAGGAAATGAGAGACAAAACTCTAAGGCAGAGAGAAAAATAGGGAAGTGGCAAGTCAGTCTTTACTTATCAGTCATTAAAGAGATTATTCTCCAGCCAAAAGGAAGCAATTGGTAGCATGGATTAAAAAACATGATCCAACTATATGTTGTCTACAGGAGACCCACTTGAGATCTAAAGACAGACAGCTTGAAAGTGAAAGGATGGAAAAGATAGTCCATGTAAGTACTAACAGCTGAGGTGGCTTATTCTAATATCAGACAAAATAGTCTTTCAGTCAAAAACTGTTACAAGAGACAAAGAAGGACACTATATTGAGAAAAAGGTAAATTCACAGAAATATAACAATTATATATGCATTTATCATCAGACCCCCAAGATATACAAAGCAAACATTAACAGAATTGAAGGAAGAAATGGTTCTATAGTAATAGTTGTAGACTTCAATACCCCACGTTAAATAATGGGTGGAACAACCAGGTGGAAGATAAGGAAATAGGAGACCTGAATAATACGATAAGCCAATTGAACCTGACATGCCTATATATAGAACACCCACCCAACAACAATAGAATATACATTTTTCTGAAGTGCACAATGGAATCGTCTCCAAGATAAACCATATGTCAGGCCACAAGTGTTAATGACTTAGTAAACATTAAAATCACAAAGTAGCTTTTCTGATCATAATAGAATGAAACTAGATACCAATAACTGAAGGTAAACTAGAACATTTGCAAATATGTGGAAAATAAACAAATGATGGGTCAAAGAATACAAAGAGACATCAGAAAATACTGAGACAAAAGGAAATACAACATGCCAAAACTTACAAAATGCAGCAAAAGCAATGCTAAGATGCAAATTTTTAGCTGTAAACACATACATTTAAAAATAATTCAATAAGCTAACTTTATTGTCTTAAGGAACTAGAAAACAGACTAAACCCAAGGCTAGGCAGAAGGAAGAAAATAATAAAAGAGATAGATAAAACAGAAAATGGTAAAGTGATAGAAAAAACCCAAAAAATTGGTTCTTTGAAAAGATCAACGAAATTGACAAACCTCTAGCTAGACTAATATGACTTCGCTGGGCATGGTGGCTCATGCCTGTAATCCCAGCACTTTGGGAGGCCAAGGCCGGTAGATCACTTGGGGTCAGGAGTTTGAGACCAGCCTGGACAACCTGGTGAAACCCCATCTCTACTAAAAATACAAAAATTAGCTGGGTGTGGTGGTGGGCACCTGTAATCCTAGCTACTCAGGAGGCTGAGGCAGGAGGATCACTTGAACCTGGGAGACAGAGGTTGCAGTGAGCCGAGATTGTGCCACTGCACTCCAGCCTGGGTGACAGACCGAGACTCCATCTCAACAACAACCACACAAAGACTCGAATTACTAAAATCTGAAATAAAAGTTTGGACATTACATTTGGCAGAAACAATGAGTTAAGAGAGACTATTAGAAACAACTGTATACCACCAAATAGGGCAACCTACATGAAATAGACTCCTGAAAACAGTATACCAAAACTGAATGAGGAAGAAATAGAAATGATTAGACTTATGACAAGTGAAGAGACTGAATCAGTAATCAAAAACCTCCCAATAAGAAAAGTCCTAGACCAGATGGCTTCACTGATGAATTCTACCAAACATTTAAAGAAGTGTTAACACTAATCCTTCTCAATTTCTTCCAAAAAATCAGAGAATCCAGAACACTTCTTAAGTGATCCAGTGAGGCCAGTATTACCCTGACACCAGAGCCAGTTGAAGACATTACAACAAAAGAACATACAGGCCAGGATACAAACTACTGGCAAACTGAATTCACTAGCATAGTAGTGGGAATAGACACCATGACCAAGTGAGATTCATTCCGGGAATGCAAGGATGACTCACCATGCAAAAGTCAACCAACATAACATACTACATTAACAGAATGAACAACAACAAAATAAGCCCACATGATCATCTCAACTGATGCTGGAAAACTTGATGTGACAAAATTCATCCTTTTATTATGAAAGCGATAAACTAGGAGTAGAAGGAAACTATCTCAAATGATAAACAGCATGTATGAATAACCCACAGCTAACACCACACTCGATGAAAAACAGTTTTTCCCCTATGGTTGGGAACAAGGCAAGGATGCCCACTTTCACCACTCTTATCCAACACAATACTGAAAGTCCTAGACAGAGCAATTACACAAGAAAAAAGTATCCACATTGGAAAGGAGGAGTGAAACTGTCTCTGTTTATAGATGATATGATCTTATATGTAGGAAATCCTAAAGATTCCACACCAAAACAAAAACTTAGAGCTCAGGAAATCTGCAGGATATACAACACGAAAATCAGTTGCATTTTTATATACTGACAATGAGCAGTCCAAAAGGAAAATTAAGAATTGCAGTGAGCTGAGATCGTGCCATTGCACTCCAGCCTGGGTGACAGCGAGACAGAAACCCCGAACAGCCAAAACAATCTTGAGAAAGAAGAAATATGTTAGCAGTTGCACATTTTCTGATTTGAAAACTTACTGCTACAATGCAACAGTAACCAAAACATTGTCATACTGATATAGACAGACAGACAGAAGAGAAAGTTGAGAAATAATCCCTCACACATGTGCTAAAATAGGGTGCCAAGACCTTTCAATGGAGAAAGCACCTTCTTTTCAACAAATGATGCTGGGAAAATCGGATGTCCACATGCAAAACAAAGTGGACCCTTACCTACCATTATGTTAAAAAACTAACTCAAAATGGATCAAAAACCTAAATATAAATTAAAACTATAAAACTTTTAGATGAAAACATTTAGGAAAACCTTCATGACCTTGGATTTTGCAGTAGTTTCTTGGATATACCAAAATGAAAGACACAAGATAACAAAACAAAAAACCCATAACAAAAAATAGGACTTCATAAAAGGTAAAATCAGGGCTGGGTATGGTGGCTTATAGTTATAATCCCAGCACTTTGGGTGACTGAGGCATGAGGATGGTTTGAGCCCAGGAGTTCAAGACCAGCCTGGGCAACACAGTGAGACCCAGTCTCCACAGAAAATAATAAAGCCGGGCATGGTGGCACATGCCTGTAGTACCAGCTACCATGTAGCTGAGGCAGGAGAATCATTTGAGCCTAGCAGGTTGAGGCTTCAGTGAGCTGTGACTGCACCATTGCACTCCAGCCTGGGCAAAAGAGTGAGACCCTGTCTCAAAAAAAAAAGTAAAATATTTTGAGCGTCTAAGGACACTATGAAGAGAGTGAAAAGACAACATCACTGGTCATTAGGGAAATCAAAACCACAATGGGAGACCATGCCTGTTAGGACAACTGCTAAAAAATAGAGCAAGTGTTGACAAGGATGTGGAGAAATTGGAACCCATGTAAAATGGTACAGCCACTGTGGAAAACACTTCAAAGTTTCCTCAAAACGTCAAACATGGAACTGCCATATAACCCAGCAGTTCCACACCTGGGCATACACCCAAAAAGACTGTAAAAAGGAACTTGAATTGATATTTGTAGATAATGTTCATAGCAGCATTACTCACAATAGCCAGAAGGTAGAAACAACCCAAGTGTCCATCATCAACAGGTGAATGATAAACAGAACGCAGAATATTCATACAATATTCTGATATGTGCTACAACATGCAAGAACCTTGAAAGCGTTATCCTAAGTGAAATAAGCCAGGCACAACACAACAAATATTGTATGATTCCACTTACAGAAGGTGCTTAGAAGAGGCAAATTCATAGAGACAGAAAGTAGAATGCAGATGAGCTGGCAGGGGGAGAGAGTCATTAACAGGCAGAGCTTCTGTTTATGATGAAAAGGGTCTGGAATTGGATGATGGTGATGGTGGCACAACACTGTAAATGTACATAATGCACTAAATTATATATCAAAAAGTTTAGATGGATAATATTACATGTTGCCACAATTTTTTTTTAAAGGAACAAAAATGAGTGACTCTACGTTAAGAGGAAATAAGGTGCCAGATAAAGATGATCCCACCAGATTCTACCACTTGAGAGCTTTTAGGAAATAAGCCCTATCTTTCAGGGGACTCTCCATATGCAGAGATAAAGGCATTTTACATTAAACATGCTTGCAGCTCTTTCAATTTTATTTACTAAAAAAGATACTTCAGGCTGGCAAGATGGCCGAATAGGAACAGCTCTGGTCTGCAGCTCCCAGAGAGATCGACGCAGAAGGTGGGTGATTTCTGCATTTCCAACTGAGGGACCTGGTTCATCTCACTGGGACTGGCTGGAGAGTGGATGCATCCCACAGAGGGCGAGCTGAAGCAGGGTTGGGGGTTGCCTCCGCTGGGAAGCACAAGACATCAGGGAATTCCCTCCCCCAGCCACAGGAGGCTGTAAGGGACTATGCCCTGAGGAATGGTGCACTCTGGCCCAGATACTGTCCTTTTCCATGGTCTTCACAACCTGCAGACCAGGAGATTCCCTCAGGTGCCTACATCGCCAGGGCCCTGGGTTTCAAGCACAAAACTGGCCGTTTGGGCAGACACTAAGCTAGCTGCAGGAGTTTTTTTTTTTTCCCCCGCACCCCAGTGGTGCTTGGAATGCCAGCGAGATAGAACCGTTTACTCCCCTGGAAAGGGCTGAAGCCAGGGAGCCAAGTGGTCTGGCTCGGCGGGTCCCACCCGCATGGAGTCCAGCAAGCTAAGATCCACTGGCTTCAAATTCTCACTGCCAGCACAGCAGTCTGAAGTTGACCTGGGAGGCTCAAGCTTGGTGGGGGGAGGGGCATCCGCCATTGCTGAGGCTTGAGCAGGTGGTTTTACCCTCACAGTGTAAACAAAGCCTCTGGGAAGTTCGAATTGGGTGGAGCCCACAACAGCCCAGCAAGGCCACTGTGGCCAGACTGGCTCTCTAGATTCTTCCTCTCTGGGCAGGGCATCTCTGGAAAAAAAAAAGGCAGCAGCCCTAGTTAGGGGCTTATAGATAAACTCCCATCTCCCTAGGACAGAGCACCTGGGGGAAGGGGCAGCTGTGGGTGCAGCTTCAGCAGACTTAAATGTCCCTGCCTGACAGCTCTGAAGACAGCAGTGGATCTCCCAGCACAGTGTTTGAGCTCTGCTAAGGGTTGTACTGCCTCCTCAAGTGGGTCCTCGACCCCTGTGTCTCCTGACTGGGAAATACCTCCCAGTAGGGGCCAACAGACACCTCATACAGGAGACCTCTGGCAGAGGCCCCTCTGGGATGAAGCTTCCAGAGGAAGGAACAGGCAGCAATCTTTGCTATTCTGCAGCCTCCACTGGTGATACCCAGGTAAACAGGATCTGGAGTGGACCTCTAGCAAACTGCAGCAGACCTGCAGCTGAGAGGCCTGTTAGAAGGAAAACTAACAGGAATAGCATCAACATCAACAAAAAAGATATCCAGACACAGAAACCCCATCCAAAGGTCACCAACATCAAAGACCAAAGATAGATACATTCACGAAAATGGGGAGAAACCAGTGCAAAAAGGCTGAAAATTGCAAAAACCAGAATGCCTCTTCTCTTCCAAAGGATTACAACTCCGCCAGCAAGGGAACAAAACTGGACGGAGAATGAGTTTGATGAATTGACAGAAGTAGGCTTCAGAAGGTGAGTAATAACAAACTCCTCCGAGCTAAAGGAGCACATTCTAATCCAATGCAAGGAAGCTAAGAACCTTGAAAAAAGGTTAGATGAATTGCTAACTAGAATAACCAGTTGAGAGAAGAACATAAATGACCTGATGGAGCTGAAAAACACAGCACGAGAACTTCGTGAAGCATACACAAGTATCAGTAGCTGAATTGATCAGGCGGAAGAAAGGATATCAGAGACTGAAGATCAACTTAATGAAACAGAGAAGACAAGATTAGAGAAAAAAGAATGAAAAGGAATGAACAAGGCCTCCAAGAAATATGGGACTATGTGAAAAGACCAAACCTACGTTTGATTAGTGTACCTGAAGGTGACAGGGAGAATGGAACCAAGTTGGAAAACACTCCTCAGGATATCATCCAGGAGAACGTCCCCACCCTAGCAAGACAGACCAACATTCAAATTCAGGAAATACAGAGAATGCCACAAAGATACTCCTTGAGAAGAGCAACCCCAAGACACATGATCATCAGATTCACCAAGATTGAAATGAAGGAAAAAACGTTAAGGGCAGCCAGAAAGAAAGGTCGGGTTCCCACAAAGTGAAGCCCATGAGACTAGCAGCGGACCTCTCAGCAGAAAGCCTACAAGCCAGAAGAGAGTGGGGGCCAATATTCAACATTCTCAAAGAAAATAATTTTCAACCCAGAATTTCATATCCAGCCAAACTAAGCTTCATAAGCAAAGGAGAAATAAAATCCTTTACACATAGCAAATGTTGAGACATTCTGTCACCACCAGGCCTGCCTTGCAAGAGCTCCTGAAGGAAGCACTAGACATGGAATGGAACAACCGGTACCAGACACTGCGAAAACATACCAAATTGTAAAGACCATCAATACCATGAAGGAAACTGCATCATAATGACAGTATCAAACTCACACATAACAATATTAACTTTAAATGTAAATGGGCTAAATGCCCCAATTAAAAGACACAGACTGGCAAATTGGATAAAGAGTCAAGACCCATCAGTATGCTGTATTCAGGAGACCCATCTCACATGCAGAGACACACATGGGCTCAAAATAAAGGGGTGGAGGAAGATTTACCAAGCAAATGGAAAGCAAAAAAAAAAAAAAAAAAGAAAAGAAAAGCAGGGTTGCAATCCTAGTCTCTGATAAAACAGACTTTAAACCAATAAAGAAAAAGAGAGACAAAGAAGGTCATTATATAATGGTAAAGGGATCAACACAACAAGAAGACTTAACTATCCTAAATATATATGCACCCAATACAGGAGCACCCAGATTTACAAAGCAAGTTCTTAGAGACCTGCAAAGAGATTTAGATTCTCACACAATAATAGTGGGAGACTTTAACACCCCACTGTCAATGTTAGATCAATGAGACAGAAAATTAACAAGGATATTCAGAACTTGAACTTAGCTCTGGATCAAGCAGACCTAATAGACATCTAAAGAAATCTTCACTTCAAATAATCAGAATATTCATTCTTCTCAGCACCACATTGCACTTATTCTAAAATGGACCACATAATTGGAAGTAAAACACTCCTCAGCAAATGCAAAAGAATGGAAATCATAGCCAACAGTGTCTCAGACCACAGTGCAATCAAATTAGAACTCAGGATTAAGAAACTCACTCAAAACCACAACTACTACATGGAAACTGAACAATCTGCTCCTGAATGACTACTGGGTAAATACTGAAATGAAGGCAGAAATAAAGATGTTACTTGAAACCAATGAGAACAAAGACACAACATACCAGAATCTCTGGGACACATTTAAAAGTGTTTAGAGGGAAATTTATAGTACTAAATGCCCACAAAAGAAATCAGGAAAGAACTAAAATCAACATTCTAACATCACAATCAAGAGAACTACAGAAGCAAGAGCAAACAAATTCAAAAGCTAGCAGAAGACAAATAACTAAGAGCAGAACTGAAGGAGACAGAGACACAAAAAACCCTTCAAATCAGTGAATCCAGGAGCTGTTTTTTTTGAAAAGATCAATAAAATAGGCTACTAGCTAGACTAATACAGAAGAAAAGAAAAAAGAATCAAATAGACACACACAAAAAGAAAATGATAAAGGGGGTATCACCACTGATCCCACAGAAATACAAACTACCATCAGAGAATACTATAAACACCTCTACGCAAATAAACTAGAAAATCTAGAAGAAATGGATAAATTCTTGGACACATACACCCTCCCAAGTCTAAACCAGGAAGAAGTCAAATCCCTGAATAGACCAGTAACAAGTTCTGAAATTAATAGCCTACTAACCAAAAAAAGTCCAGGACCAGACAGATTCACAGCCAATTTCTACCAGAGGTACAAAAAGGAGCTGGTACCATTCCTTCTGAAACTATTCCAAACAATAGAAAAAGAGGGAATCCTCCCCAACTCGTTTTATGAGGCCAGCATCATCCTGATACCAAAACCTGGCAGAGACACAACAAAGACAGACAATTTCAGGCCAGTATGCCTGATGAACATCAATGTGAAAATCCTCAATAAAATACGGGCAAACCGAATCCAGCAGCACATCTAAAGGCTTATCCACCATGATCAAGTAGGCTTCATCCCTGGGATGCAAGGCTGGTTCAACATACGCAAATCAGTAAACGTAATCCATCACATAAACAGAATCAGTGACAAAAACCACATGATTATCTCAATAGATGCCAAAAAGGCCTTAGACAAAATTCAACAGCCCTTCATCCTAAAAACTCTCAATAAACTAGGTACTGATGGAATGTATCTCAAAATAATAAGAGCTATTTATGACAAACCCACAGCCAATATTATACTGAATGGGCAAAAGCTGGAAGCATTCCCTTTGAAAACTGGCACAAGACAAGGATGCCCTCTCTCACCATTCCTAGTCAACATAGTATTGGAAGTTCTGGCAGGGCAATCAGGAAAGAGAAAGAAAGGGTATTCAAATAGGATAAGAGGAAGTCAAACTGTCTCTGTTTGCAGATGACATGACTGTATATTTAGAAAACCCTATTGTCCCAGCCCAAAATCTCCTTAAGCTGAAAAGTAACTTCAGCAATGTCTCATGATACAAAATCAATGTGCAGAAATTATAGGCACTCCTATACACCAATAACAAACAGAGAGCCAAATCATGAGTGAACTCCCATTCACAACGGCTTCAAAGAGAATAAAATACCTAGGAATCCAACTTACAAGGGATGTGAAGGACCTCTTCAAGGAGAACTACAAACCACTGCTCAAGGAAATAAGAGGACACAAATAAATGGAAGAACATTCCATGCTCATGGATAGGAAGAATCAATATTGTGAAAATGGTCATACTGCCCAAAGTAATTTATAGATTCAATGCTGTCTCCATCAAGCTACCATTGACTTTCTTCACAGAATTAGAAAAAACGACTTTAAATTCCATATGGAACCAAAAAAGAGCCTGCATAGCCAAGACAATCCTAAGCAAAAAGAACAAAGCTGGAGGCATCACACTACCTGACTTCAAACTACACTACAAGGCTACAGTAACCAAAACAGCATGGTACTAGTACTAATACAGAGATACAGACCAATGGAACAGAACAGAGGCCTCAGAAATAACACCACACATGTACAGCCATCTGATCTTTGACAAATCTGACACAAACAAGAAATGGGGAAAGGATTCCCTAATTAGTAAATGGTGTTGGAAAAACTGGCTAGCCATATGCAGAAAACTGAAACTAGACCCCTTCCTTACACCTTATACAAAAATTAAAATGAATTAAAGACTTAAACGTAACACCTAAATCCATAAAAACCCTAGAAGGAAACCTGGGCAATACCATTCAGGACATAGGAATGGGCAAAGATTTCATGACTAAAACACCAAAAGCAATGTTAACAAAAGCCAAGATTGACAAATGGGATCCAATTAAAGAGCTTCTGCACAGCAAAAGAAACTATCATCAGAGTGAACAGGCAGCCTACAGAATGGGAGAAAATTTTTTATCCATCTTACAAAGGGCAATTATCCAGAATCTATAAAGAACTTAAACAAATTTACAAGAAAAAAAAACCCCATCAAAAAGTGGGCAAAGGATATGAACAGATGCTTCTCAAAAGAAGACATTTACGCAGCCAACAAACATGAAAAAAACCTCTTCATCACTGGTCATTAGAGAAATGTAAATCAAAACCACAATGAGATACCATCTCACACCCATTAGAATGGTGATAATTAAAGTCAGGAAACAACAGATGCTGGAGAGGATGTGGAGAAATAGGAATGCTTTTACACTGTTGGTGGGAGTGTAAATTAGTTCAACCATTGTAGAAGACAGTGTGGCAATTCCTCAAGGATCTAGAACCAGTAATACCATTTGACCCACAATCTCATTACTGGTTATATACCCAAATGATTATAAATCATTCTAGTATAAAGACACATGCACATGTATGTTTACTGCAGCACTATTCACAATAGCAAAGACTTGGAACCAACCCAAATGCCCATCAGTGATACACTGGATAAAGAAAATATGGCACATATACACCAGGGAATACTATACAGCCATACCAAAGAATGAGTTCATGTCCTTTGCAGGGACATGGATGAAGCTGGAAACCGTCACTCTCAGCAAACTAACACAGGAACAGAAAAGCAAATACCTCATCTTCTCACTCATAAGTGGGAGTTGAACAAAGAGAATACATGGACACAGAGAAGGTAACATCACACACTGGGGCCTGTTGTGGGGAGTGGGGGCCTAGGGGAGGGACAGCATTAGGAGAAATACCTAATGTAGATGACGGGTTGATGGGTGCAGCAAACCACCATGGCACGTGTATACCTATGTAACCACGTTCCGCACATGTACCCCAGAACTTAAGGTATAATTAAAAAAGATACTTCAAAGAAATATAAAAAGCTTTGCATCACTGTAATCAGAACCTTTGCTACTTAAATTCTGTCTATTCCTTGAGAACTCAGCCTTTGTCTAAGAGTGGCAACGTCATCAGAAAGAAAGTCAAACTTTTTAAAAAGTGTTCTTGGTTTGATTGTACAGGTGACCCCCACAACTCAACTCCACCAGCCCATCTAAATAAATTCCCTCTGCAGGTTTTACTATACATTTTTTTAAATGTTATTTTTTGTAGAGACAGGGTCTTATAATGTTTCCCAGGCTGGTTTTGAACTCCTGGACTCAAGCGATTCTCCTGCCTCAGCCTCCCAAAGTGCTGGGATTACATATAGGCAAGAGCCAACACGACCAGTCCCCTCTGCAGTTTTGGAAACTCCCATTTGTAGCCCATTATTCCAGTGTTACCTCTGGTCATAAGACAGTGCCATGGCCCGGATTCCTGCGTCACATCCTGGATAGGCAAAGAGCTGCTTGAGGTCCGACACCTGCCGGACCACGACCACTCCGCTGTCCCCTCCTGTGAGCAGGTACTGCCCATCTCGGCTCAGCTGGATGGCCTGTGAGACAGCAACATTCAGTAGAAATGAGGTTCTCGGAAACTTTCAGCCCCCACCCTGTGTTTGAGTCACTCTCATACCAGCTACTGTGGTTCAGGGAGAAGAGAGAGAGATCCTCAGGAGTTTTTAGAAAATCATGAGTTGTAGAAGATCTGCCATTTTTCAAAAACCAAATGGACAAAGTTTGGCAATGGTTGAGATATTTTTGGCTTTGCTTTTTTAAAGACTAAGTAGCAAACTCTTCCAGTTCTACAAATGCTACTAGAATGGTGGTGTGTGTTGTGGACTGGGACCAGTGCTCTTAACAAGAAGCCCTGGCATCTCTTCATTTGCACTGCGGACATGCCAATAAGCCTGTTAGTCCCAAGACTTGGCAGATGGTGCCGCCTGACCTCACATCCCCTCTAATCCCCTGCTGGGTGCGACTCCGGCCGGAGGGAGGCAGCCAGCAACTTTGGCACCTTCCCTGAGCCTGTTGGATTTTGACAGCCGTTGGGAAGAAGACTTGGTAGAGAGCTACAACTTCCAGGGTGATTAAATCCCAGTTCAGCATTTTCTTGCTCCAGGGCTGACAGTGCTCCAGCCTGTGGTTTAGTCAGCTCTAGGCTGTGCCCCTCTGTCCTTTCCTACTAGCGCTGAACAGACAGTACAGGCTCAGAATTTCCTCTTTAATCCTGTAAAATGGGCATCCACAAATGAAAGCCTGTGGGCCAAATGCAGCCCACTGCCTGTTTTGTATAACTGTTTAACATGTTTCAGTGCTTGAATTTTTCATGACACATGAATATTTATATGAATTCCAAATCTGAACCCCCATAAACAGGTTTTTTTGTTTGTTTGTTTTTGAGGCAGGGTCCTGCTCTGTCACCCAGGCTGGAGTGCAGGGATGTGATCTTGGCTCACTACAAGCTCCACCTCTCAGGTTCAAGTGATTCTCATGCCTTAACCTCCTGAGCAGTTGGGATTACAGGTGCCCACCACAACACCCAGCTAATTTTTGTATTTTTAGTAGAGACGGGGTTTCATCATGTTGGTCAGGCTGGTCTCAAACTCCTGACCTCAAGTGTTCCACCCCCGCCTTGGCCTCCCAAAGTGCTGGGATTACAGGCAAGAACCACCACGCCTGGCCTTCCATAAATAAAGTTTTACTGGAACATCACAACACCCATTTGTTTATGACATCGCAACAGAGAATGTAGAACCCTCAAAGCCTAAAATATTTACTTTCTGTCCATTTATAGAAAAAGTGTGGCAACTCCTAATTATCCCTCCCTACTCCAAAAGCCAATCCTATTACCCCTTCCTCTCCTCCTGCCTGGTACCTCCAAGCCTTGTTTTCTTAGCTTATTAAGATACAAATTTCCTTTCTTTAGTGGATGGCATGGGAGTTTTAAAGCCACTACAAACACCTGTAATCGCATGTCCACCTGGGTGCAGGGGAATACAGATTGTGCTGGCAAGCCAGAAAGAAAAATACCTAATTTCTGATACATTCGCACTGTTCTACATTCAGTTCTAGTATAGCTGCCTTAAGTCTTCACTCTTTGACATATTTTTTAAAAAATCATAGAAAGGTAAAGACTTTCTTAGCCATTTAATTCACATTCACCCAAATGCCAACTTTCAGTAGTCTCTTAAATACAGCTTATTCTCAAGAACACAAAAACACATCTAGGAAATAAAAACCCATGTGTGGAAGACAGTTGCATATTCTCTAAGTCTCGTTAACTAAACACAGATACTAAGATATTTTCAAGATAAGCAAAAATCAATATCCTTTTCCCCCATTCATTTCACAAATGGCAATCTCTAGGGCTGTCTGGGAACTGCAGTGAAGCTAGGACAAACAACTATTTGCTACACATAAAATTCAGCTGATGAAAATCCATTAACCTTATGGTTGTGGTTCACTTGAATTTTATACTTAAGCTTTTTACTGGATAAGTGTTACACTGAAACAAATTAAAACCATTAATCTTTAATTCTTTGTTCTAGTAAAGAATCTCTAATCCTGCTTCCATCTGAAATTAACTAAAACCTGGGCTTTAGGGACTATACAGTCATCAGCATTCAAAACATTTTAATGAACCAGATGCCTCCCAAGGTGAAAAAAGATTTCGCTGCCCTCTTTCATGAGAGGCCAAATTCCTCTTGGCAGCAAGAGCCAGGGTAGTATTTAGCAAGCAGCACCTGATCTTCCACTCAAATACTGACAGGCCGCCTCTGCATCCAGGTTCGGGTGTTACTAGAGGGAAACCTCTGGAAACGTGCCCAGAGACACGTTAATCTCATCCCCTGAAATCCTGAGTGCTGTGGACAGCAGGGGTTTTAAGGAGGTAGTCGCAGGCCACAGCAGTCTGCTGGGGATGACCGCATCCTAAAACACAGCCTCAGGAAGGGAAAACAAATGTGTTCCCCTGGGTGAGTGGTGGTTCTCCCTTGTTTAGGATAAAATAACTTTGCTGCTCTGTACAGGCTGCCTCCTTAAATATCAGCTATTCATAAAGACATCTCAACACTGTCTAGTTGATGGACTATGATATGCTGCTAACCAAAATGCCACAGAGCAATCTGGCATCTAAAATAAAAATAGGTGGGAAGCCTTGATTAGTGCAGAGCTTCCCCAGGCTTCCTGCCTGCACGGTTCTTGGTATTTCACAGAAACTTAATTTCTGGTCTGAGCTGATGACTAATTTGTTTCCATGGTGCCCATTCCTTATATGGGCTCAGATTGAGGGTGGAGCTGGAGATTCTGCTCTCTAGTGCCTTGGATTCCCAGCCTGTGGCTGCCTTCCTTGCCTCCCGAGTAGTGAGCGGTGAAAGTATCAGTCTCTGGAGCTGCGGGCAGGTACTGCTCATTTTAGGCAAGCTCGCTTTAGTCACACAGCTGCCACTTGCAAGCTAGCATGATAAAGTGCAGGAGTGCTGGGAAAAAGGCAATGGATTGTTTAAGCCTAAACTCCAGCGGGAAGTATTATGGAGGGAAACAGCGATGGCTACAGGGCAGAGAGGAGAAGCATGTGTGCACGAATGGTCTGCAGAAAGCCTCCCACTGCTGCCTCAAGGAACTTCCCAGAGCCCCTGGTACTAACTGAAATGCCACAGAAATTGCTTCAGTCAGCTGGGGACTTCAAATTATTTTACAGATTTATTAGCGTAGCTGACAATATAATCGCAACTCAAAGTGACAGATTATCCACATTATTATTGTAAAGAAAAGAGGAAAAGAAAATCCTCTGATGTGTAGTTGGTTTAAATGCAGCATTATGGGAAGGTAGGGAAAAATAAAAGCGAGTTCGAGTGTGTGTGTGTGTGTGTGCCTCGTGGTGGAGGCCGGCAGAGTGCAATGGAGAGACCACAGGGAATTGTGGAGACACAAGAAGGAAGCCATCCACTGAATCAAGAAATGAATCCCAGGAGACACAGCAGTGAGGGGCCTTCATTTCCTCATGTAATCTGTATGTAGGAGCTTTGTTCCCTGACACCAGTATTTACTTAGGAGAAGGGGGTGATCAGACCAGATCTGGGAAAGTGGGAGAATTTATGTCATTTAAGCTGCCTAGGTCAGGAATAGCAATGAGTGAAATATCCAGAGCTAGCCCAAAGCCAGGGTAGAGGCCCCTGTGATCCTACTCCTGCCTCCAACATGTCCTGGGTCCCCTCATTGTATACAGCTCACGTGCCCCGCCAGCCTGATTCTGGAAAATGAAGACCACCCCAGCTTTATTTTACTTTAACCTTCACCAAGGAGTTTGGAGGTAAGAAACAAAGGACCTTGACAAACTAGCCTCTGAAAAGAACAGTTCTTACTCTTTTTCTCAATGTCTAATACTTGTGGAGTCCTATACTGGAGAGGAAGCAAGAGCCCGTAAGGTCCACTGGTGGTGCCATTTCTGGTAGACCCAATGGGAAAAAATGCCTGCCTAATTCATAATTTGAAGCCCAACTTCCTTAACATGTTTTGGACTTACTCATGAAGAAGTCATATCTGAAATTAATAATCCTAAATAGTCATAATCCCTACTGGTCCCACCACCAAGCTATTCAGATGTAAAGAGACTCCAGTTTTAAGTGTCATCTAATGTACTATTTCAGCTTTCATACTCAGAAAACAATGTGCAGTGTGTTTTCTAGAAAAAAAAAAAAAATGAGCAGTGCCACTGAAAGCTACCCAGGATGGCTTCAGAAGCCCCTAAGGAAACCTCTTCTATTGAAGGACCAGCCTCAGCTGTGCCGCATGTATGTGTACTTGGTTTAAATGCAGCCAGCATTATGGGAAGGTAGGGAAAAATAAAAGCGAGTGTGAGTGTGTCTGTGTGCCTGCCTCATGGTGGAGGCCAGCAGCTGGCCTCATCCACAGCTGGCACTGCTGTGGTGTGCGAAGTGTGTGAGCCTTGTCTGAGTGCTACCTAAAGATTTTTTGTTGGTGTGGAAAAGAGACCCTCGGCAACCCAAAAATAGAGGTTTCTTTCACGAACCCTTTCCCTCCCCACTTGACACGAGTTGAGGTAAAAGTCGTGAATGCTGAAGAGTCCCCAGGACACTCACTCTTATGTTATCTTCTGTTTCCATCGTGGCCTGGAGTTTTCCATTCACACTGAATGTACAGAAGAGGCCGTTTTCATAGAATATGACACAGTGACCCTCTCTTGAAGCCTGAATGAGTTTTGGTTTCAGGCAGTTTTCAGGACCCTCCAAGGTCCTCAACAAGTCTCCATTCATGGAATGTATGAGACATGGTCCTTCTGAGAAACAAAAGGCAAAATTATTTAATGAAAACAGACAAATACAATCTGAATCTTGAGCACAGATCAAACAGGATTCTAGAACCACACTATAGATGTAGAAAGCCTTTGAAAAACTTCCATCTTACGTGTAAGTTATTTTGCAAAATCTCTTCATGTTTGCCAGATCTCACCTTCCACTCAGGAGAGAAGCCAAATCATGTAAGTCCAAGTTCACTTTCCTCAAGAGACAGGAAGTTAGTCTCTGAAATTCATTATGCTAAGTGGCAATACAAACTGGAGGAACTGGGAAACAGGATAAGCTTCAAATTCTAACACAGCTTCAAGGAGGCTGGGATGCAAACAAGGGCTGTGGGCAGCCACACTAAGACCTCTCCTTGCAGGATACCTTGCAGGAGCCCTGACAGCCACCGTACCATGGGCCTGTGCAGGGACAGCCAGTTCAAGCAGCCTCTGAGGGCCTTAGCCTTCTCTACAACTGCTCACTACTTTTTTACACTGAAGGGGGGTCCCTGGTAGTTCTTCTCAACCTCCAAAAAATTCACACAGGAACCCTTCAGCCACTCTCCTTGGCAACTGAGTATGTCCACCTCCCTGCTGCCTCCACAGCAGCAGCAGCATCCACCACTCCCAACACCTGGGCGGACCACCAGGCCAAGGTGACAGAGGAGGACAGGCAGCTGCTGGGAGCCCACACACAGCCAAGCCTTTTGTTTCTATTGAGTATCTGCTACATGCAAAGCAAAGAAGGAATAAGGAACAAAGATTGCTTGTGTGATGAGCAAGTTCCAAGAGATAGTCAGATAACAGGGGTCACTGGGGTATGTGCCCTGCTACTCTTCTGGCTAAATTACTCATGACCACATGGAATTGTTGCCTTTTCCCCGCAATGACTACTGAAAGCTTGCCCTTTTAAAAATAAGGCTTTTAGCTCTTTCTTGACCACTCAGGTAGTTTATAAATTTTTAAAATATCCACAGGCAGTCTTTGCTTTACACAGTTCCAGCATGCATGAATTTCAGTTATCACTCCTTAAATAACACCAGCCCTCCAATAACATAGTTCAAATTTAGGTTGTCACAGTAATTGCATAAAGTATGCACTTTTGTGGCTAGCTCTTCAGTCCACAAATCACTATATAAATAACAGATGTGCATCATCATCATCAGTGACCAATCACATCACTCCTTTCAAAATATGTCAATGACTGCTCACTGCATATCTGTTATTCAGGTCACACACAGACAGCAAACTGTGCAGCTGTGTTGCTTTTTGTCTCCCAGTGATAAAGTCATATAATATTTCACAAAAATGGATAATCAAAAAAGGGTATTGGCCAACAAAGATGAAACTGCAGTAAAGAATGGAAAATGATAAAGCTGAAGGCACAATTTGAATTGAATATAAATGGGGTTATAGAAGAAAGAGCTGCTTGTGGGATGCTGACCCTGCTGAGACACTGTAGATATGCAGCCAGGAAGGGAATGAAGGAACTTATCAGTGTAAGTTAGGGAAGAAGGTGTAACAAAGATGTCCCAGAATTGAAACCAGCAAAAGCGTCACATTAAAGGAATTCTAGGGAATATTTCATGACATTGAAAGCACAAAAGATGAAATGTTAGACGGTGATCCCAACTTAGAGTATGACAGCTCCCCAAGGCATAGAAAAGATGCTAGCTCCTTAACATGTATATAACAAGTATATTACATGTATATAACAAGTTCAAACTACTCTTGATACGTTTTTCATAAGTAATTATCAATGTATCAAATGTTTTAAATTACAATGTATTAAGTACATGTGAGTTTTACTACCTTTTTCATGTTATATGTATAAATGAGTATAAGTTTTTAATGTTTTGACAAAATTATTATTAGAGACAGGGTTTTGCTCTGTCACCCAGGCTGGAGTGCAGTGGCATGATCATGGCTCACTACAGCCTTCACCTCCTGCAATCCTCCCACCTCACCTTCCCAAGCAGCTGAGACTACAGGTATGTACCACCATGCCCAGCTAATTCTTAATTTTTTTGTAGAGGTGGGGGTCTCACTATGTTGCCAGACTGGTCTCAAACTCCTGGCCTCAAATGATGTTCCCACCTTATCCTCCCAAAATGTTGGGATTCAGGCATGAACTACCGTGCCCAGCCTGACAAAAATTTTTAAAGACGATGGAACAATTGTAAAATTGACCAATGATTATTCAGATCACTTCGGTTGGTTTCAGTTTGCATGCTCGCTTTTACAGTTCCATACTACTGTGCAAAGAACAGATGACCTGTAATATAATAGGTTCATTTTACGACTCCTGTTGGCTCAGGATGTATGAAATTATTGAGTATAAGGGAAAAATCCAGTGGTTATAGAATTCTTGCTATCATTATTACTATTTCAATGTTTTGACCAAATTTATAAACACAATCCTTTAAATATTTAAAACACCTTGTTAGCCAGACTATTATACTTTAGGACACAGGTAAGGTGATCCACATACTCTGTTTCCCCACCAGATAAACCTGAAAGACGTGAGATATAGTACTTCGTTCTGTGTTCAGACCTCAGCTCAGAGCAGAGACAGAGAGATGGATAGACTATTACGACGGGATAAGCAACGAATTGGAAACAGCTCCGTTCCTAGTCAGATCCTGATTTGCTGCGTGTGCTTTTAGCTTGCTTATTATCTTGGGCCTAAATATATGATGCTGTTTCCAGCACAAACCTCCAGGCAAACCAGCTTAAGTATCTTTCTACTCCACTCTCAATGCCATTGTGGCCCCTGCCTCATTAAAACAGACAGGGTCAGGGGCTTCCGCTCAGATGTAAGATGGAACCCGGCCCAGTAACAGCGCAGAAGAATAAACAAATATACAAAGATGTTCCTTGTTCCTGCTTCATGGGAATATGAATATTAACAGGATATGTTTGTAAACACATCTTAAACTCTTTAGAGCAGTGCTGTGAAACAGAACTTTCTACAGTGATGGAAATGATCTGTATCTGTGCTGTCCAATGTGGTGGCCACTAGCCATATGTGAGTACTGAGCCCCTGAAGTGTGGCTAGTGCCACCAAGAAACCTACATTTTAATTTTATTGAACTTTAAATAATTTAAATAGTTCCATATGACTAATGGCTAGCATAACAGACAGAAGCTTTAGAAAAAAGGTACCAAATTAATCTTTGGTAATTTGTTTCTAGAAGACAGCACGAAATGCATCCATTTTGTGAAGGTACCACAGGTTTACCTTGTGAACCACTCAACACCAGGCCTAGCTCAGCACAGACCGCAGCACATGTGACCTCATAGTCATGGCCTGTCAAAATGGCCCGAGGAGCAGCAGTCTCACCTTTAGGAAAAAACAGATAAAAAGAACAAATCAATTCAAGTTCATGCAGATTAAATAATCAACAACTTGCTCCTAATTCCCATCATGCCTATTTAATTTATAGTTTGGGAATTTGTCCAGCAATCCTACTTTAGGACTCGATCCAAGTTATATACTATAGTTTGATTATGAGGACCACATCCTGCTAAAATGTCAAGTAACCTTTATGTGATTATCAAGCAACAATGGTTAAAAACTCAGGGTTAAATACAACAAAATCTGCATTCCAAAATGCCTCATAAAAAATTAGCCCCTCAATTAGATGTTTTATGGTCAGATGACTATAAAATTAGGAACTTTGGCTCAATTTACATTTCAAAGAAAGGCCTTGCCCCTCCCTCTTCCCTCCTTATCCTCTGTGGACCGCTGAAACCCATCATAATGAAGATAGTCTGAACTAGACTTCCGCTACCTCCACAGGAATTCTGCAGCCCCTCTCTTAAATACCTATTCTCTCTACTAAGCTTATATATTTTTCTGATGTATGAATTTCATGGGTATATTTCTCTGTAGTTCATTCAAAGAACCAAAAATAATAATAATTTAAAAACCTAAAAAAACCAAACCCTTACAGATAAGTCTACAGATAGTGACTGAAAATGAGGGGCGGTGGGTGGAGAAGGGGGGACAGAGGAGGAGTATCCAAAAAACGGCAGATGTTGCCAAATACTTTCACAAGTAGCGAGAACAAGTCATACTGTATGTCTGTCCCAGACTAAAAAGAAAAAGTACGGTTGGCTGGTTGGTTGGTTGGTTGGCTGGTTAATAAGGAACCCACCATGACTAAATAAAACGGTAATGGCCTTGATTTGTTGATTGGTTCATGTCAAGCCACAAGTATAAACCGGATTCCATGTCTAGCCTGAAGAATATGATTTGAAAACTAAAGGAATCCTCTACTTTTATAGTCTCTAAAGGTAAAGACACAAAAAGTCTTTCCAAGTGGAGAGCAGGATTCTATTAGCATTCTTGATTTCTTGATTTGGATTTGTTTTATAGTATGCTTGATAACTAACACTGTGTAATCCAGAAGAGACAAATGTGCCCACGGAGTAGGTGGCTACCAGCAGCTGTGGAACTCTGTGGACGAGAATTGCTTGTGTCTTAACCCCAGACAGCTGACTATCCTTGGAGCAGTCAGCCACTCAGAGGAAAGACGTCCAGCAGCTCAGAAGAAACCCACTGAAAACCTACTGTACTTGGAATGCTGCCGTCAAAAAACTAACCTGGCTTCCAAAGTGGGGGTTCTTCCAGTAGGTCACTGGATTATTTGAAATTTTATGCAAAATGTATCTACATGCCTGTTTTTCTAGGTAACAGGGGAGGAAAACAAGTTTTACTGAATGGACAGAGGTCCATGACCAAGAAAAGGTGAGAGGCTTCTACCCTGAAGAGAGGTCTACTCTCCGCTTGTAGCCCCACCTCACCTGGAGCCAGCAGTCACTTCAGGTCTAGCCTTCCACACGACAGTTCCAATGCATGTACTAGAGTACATAATACAGGGCCATGTCCCTGCAGTGTCCTTCAAGGCTTTGGTGACTGTAGGTAATTCTGAGTGGGACTTAAGTTGAAGGGATGTCACACAGAACTCTGCACCACACTGGCAGTGCTATGTGCAGCCAGCCGCTGGACCTGGCCTACAGACTTAGTGATAAAGGGAGACCGAAAGTGACATACAAAGAGGCAAGGGGATAGGCAGAACAAGGGGCTTCGTTTCATTTGATTCCAAGTTTTAAAACTTCTCTGGGAGGCAAACCTACCTTAATTAGAAAGTTTTCTTAACATTTCCCAAGCCACAAAGAATTTGTCACAAGAGCAATTTTGTTTCTTACAAAGTCCAGAAATTTGGGAAAATTTTAAAGAAATAAAGCAAATAATGTAAGTCAATCTGAACTACTTAAGCTTCTGTTAGGATCCACAAATTTTAGGAATAAGTATACTGTTTTAAAAAATTATTGGCCAGGTGCAGTGGCTCATGCCTGTAATCCCAGCACTTTGGGAGGCCAAGGCGGGCAGATCACCTGAGATTAGGAGTTTGAGACCAGTCTGGCCAACATGGTGAAACCTGCCTCTACTAAAAATACAAAAAATTAGTTTGGTGTGGTGGTGTGTGCCTCTAATCCTAGTTACTCGGGAGGCTGAGGTAGGAGAATCGCTTGAATCTGGGTAGAGGTTGCAGTGAGCCGAGATTGTGCCACTGCACTCCAGCCTGGGTGACAGAGCAAGACTCCATCTCAAAAAAATAATAAAATAAGAAGTTATCAGTACTTTAGCCCTGATTCTTGATTTCCCTTTTCCCCAGAAGGCTGTACATTCCACAAAAATACCATACAATGTTGTTTCTGAAATTACTGTCTAATTAGATCCATTGGCAACTTTTTTTTTTTTTTTTTAACCAGCAATTAAAATCATTAAGATCTAAGGGAATATATTTTTGGTGTAATTGTTGGTTTTTTGTTGTTGTTTTTATAAGTTACCATTTCATGGATGGTGAAATTTGTGTTTTAACTTGAATTGTCTTGGAATTCCTCAGTTGAAAAGTGAAGGTTTGAAGGAAAACTGATGTCAAATGAAGGCATTCTAAGTATAAGACAAAGTAAACAAAGGACAGATAGATAATGGTGGTCCCAGAGGACAATGTCACTTAAGCACATCAGTGCTAACTTATTGTTTTCTCAGAAGCATGGTGGAAGAAGGGAGAGGATTGCTGTCAATTTTCTTTCTTTCTTTAATGTAAAAGAGTTGAAATACTGAGAGTTTTCTGTGACTATAAAGTTAAGAGTTTAGGAAGTCTCGTGATTAACCCCAGAAGGTGGGTTAAGATGCAAGCATTATTTTTTTTTTGTAAACTCATAAGATTTTTATCATCATGCTTTGCTTACAAAATACTAGTTTCCAATAATCCAAACTTTATTAAATCATTTTTCACTCCACAAATCAGAACACACACACATGCAGAGTAATTTCAAAACTGAAAAAGAATTTCTTCTTTCCCTAGGGCCTGATCTCTAAATAAGGAACTGTTCAGTGCTAGGACTTTGGCTTCAAAGTTTGGCAAAATGTTTGCTAATCCCGGAAGCAGGTTAGACAGTTCAGGAAATACAAAAAAAAAAAAAAAAAAAAAAAAGAGAGAGAGAGAGAAAGAAAACCAAATTAAAAGCATAAGGGTAGACTTATGATCATTAGGTTCTCAGGTAACTGGTTTCACAGTCACTGGATTTCCAGTAAAAAAGACAGTGCTACTTAACTTTCCTCACCTATAGGAAATGTACATTACTGTCCTCTATAAACCCACATACAACAATATAAGGAGAGATATCATGTCATTCCTCTAAGAAAAGCTGTTTCCAATCTTCTTTAAAGATTGTATTCCCTTTATTATCTGCTGTACAGATTGAGCATTCTTTACATTTTCTACTTATCAAAAAGCACATTCAAAATAAATACCTACTATTTGATTTTTATAAGTTTTATAATAAAGAGCTTGAAATAGTTACACTTCAGTATAGCAAATATATGATATGGGATTTAAATCAAACAGGTCAAAACTGTTTAAGTTCAATGGACATTTTGGGAACCACTTGTAATGAAATTACTGAGGGTAGTGGAGATAATCGGAGGCAGAGCAGAGGCTTCACATGTGGCTCACAGAATCTTTTTATGTCTCTGTAGTTACACTGTATACATCATCCTGGATCACAGCAGAGCCCAAGTGACAACATCCCACAGAAAGGAAAGGCAAAATCCCTCCATATCTATGTACATTTCTGTTTGGAAAGCCTAGAAACAAAATCTTGGAACCATATAACTCATTCTCAGTGCAGTATTCTCAGAAATCTGCCCCTCCCAACTACTTGTCAGTCCACGTAGATTTTAATACCCAGCAAGAAATAATCAGCTCAAACAAGATGATTCTGGCCATATATTACTTTTCAAAGATGCCAAAGCTATCAATAATCTCTCATTGCAGTCTCTAAACCGAATGAAGAGCAAAAAAAAAAAAAAAAAAAAAAGTCTTCTCAAAAACATCAAGTTAATTCTTTTGATAAAAATTTGCAATAGTTAAGGGATATAAAAAGTCTTTACCTTTGCTTTCTGAGATAGTAGGATCTACCAAAGGCTAGACCATAAAGCAGAACAGATTCCCTTAAGAACCTTTTAAAGTCTTACTGCTTGAAAAATTGTCATGGCCTTCAATAATGCTGAGAGAAAAATTTATCTTGCTGCTAGTTTAAGGGACTACACTTCAAACTCTTCTTAAAGAAAAATAAAAAGAGAAAGAGGACAGACTTCTAGGACTGCTTTGAAAAGCTTGAGCAATTACTTCAAAGGAAAGGGTGTCTTTGTCCGGAGAGCAGGTTTATGACTACTGATGCAAATCCTAACCAAAGGCTGAAAAGGATACTGAGTGCATCTTTATGGTTGGCCTTAAAGGAAGATGAACAAGTCAAATGAGATTAAAGACAGCCCAAATTCTGCTGCAAATACCAGGGCACATCAGGTTTTACAGAGGCACTTCTCTCAGTACATAATACTAGATATCAATACCAACTTACAGAGACAATTATAACAACCTAACTTGCATTCAAGCAACACAAGATCTCTATAATGACCACTTAGCATTTATACTGGACTTACGTTTTAAAACATTAGGTGAAATATTTTAACACCACTAGACAGAATAGCAAATGCTTTTATTAGTTGTGTTTCTCTGGTGCCCTCACAACATTAAGTATATTTATCAAACAGACTGCGAACCACTTAAAATTACACCTGAAAGAAGAGAAGAGGAAAGAGGAATTTCTCTAGTATCTTGCTTATAAATATTCAGTGAGAAGAATATTTCATAAGGTCTATATCCATTAGGGAAAAGAGGTGACAATCCAGGTAAAAATAGATCCGACATGTATTTCTGGCAAACTTGTAGTTACTTTTTAAAAAGTGAATAAAGTTCTTGGTGTTTTGGCATCATCTCCTTACTCTTATGAAAATTAGATCACTTTGAAATGCAGTATAAAGTTTTCACTTGTAGGTTAAATACGTTGTTGTTAGCACAGTGAATTCTCTTCATTCCATTTTCTCAATACCATCTATTATGAATGAAGCGGGATTAAACATTTTCCTATTCTTAGTTTTATAAAACTAAAATTATTTCTTCCAATTAATACTTAGTTTAGATGACTCCTGGCTGGGCCAGAAAATAACATATCCCATTTGTTCATCCATTCATTCCTTCACTCCTTCATTCACTTAATAATATTTATTGAGTTTGTATTCTTAATATGTGTGAGGTACTATGGAAATAAGGAAAGGAGTAAAACATGGCCTTTTATTTAAAAATAACTTGATTTTAAAGGATCATTGGATCTGGTTTTGTCAACTACTATAAACCTGCAAATTATAATTATAAATATCTATGCTTGTAAAGGTCAACATAATAGTACTGAAGTCCATACCACTTGTAACTAATTTTGAATGCAAAATCAATATTTAACAATAATTAACATGCTTAAAGACCACCAATATAATTTTCCTCATTAGTAAAAATGTATCACCTGAACTTTTATAGAGGAAAATCAAAATATAAAACCTGGCTTTATTTAAAAAAAGGAATAATTTCAATAGAAAACAAATTAAGAAATAAAATATATTTATTTAAAAAGCCCAAATACATAATGAACTTATTAGGCATATATATTATAGATAAAAAACAAAAATATATTGTACAATATATGTCGGTCATTTCCTAAAGACAGATACCTCTATTTTACATGTGCCTTTTGTACCATTTAGTTACAATTGATTACTACAAAACATTCATGTGAAAACGGAATACTAAGCTTTCTCATGTGGCTCACCATAATGGTAAATCAAGAAAGGAAATGGCTTTGCTAAAGCGGAAGTGAGGTTAAATATTTTTAAAACCTTTTCTATTAACTTCCTAGTTTTACAATGGAAATTATACTGCATTTTAATTATGCTTAGAAAAACGACTTGAAATTTGTTCTATACATTTCATCTTCACCAAACTTTTCCCTTCCCCTATTCATCATGGTCTCTTTGGTGAAAAATCATAATTTGACTAGACATATAGACTACAGATGACAAGCCATAGCTGCATTTAGAGTACAACCACCATCAGACGGGAAATTTTAGTAGCATCTTCTTGTAAATAATATTAGAAGTATTAATGCAAGACAAGATAATGTTGGTACAAAGAAAACGGTAAGTCCTTGGTATGTAACATTTCTCCTCCTCTCTCTCTGATACATAATAAATGACTGTAACATGGGAATCACCCTCTGAGTCCATGGTTGACCCTTGAACGACATAGGTTTGAATGATATGAGTCCACTCATATGTAGATTTTCTTCTGCCTCTGCCATTTGAGACAGCAAGACCAGCTCTCTGCTTCCTCAGTCTACTCAGTGTGAAAGACAACCAGGATGAAGACCTTTATGATGATCTACTTCTACTTCATGAATAGTAAATATATTTTCTCCTTGTGATTTTCTTAATAACATTTTCTTTTCTCTAGTTTATTATAAGAACACAGTATATTATACATATAACATACAAAATATGTGTTAACCAACTTTATGTTATCAGTAAGGCTTCCAAGTCAACAGTAAGCTATCAGTAGTTAAGTTTCTGGGGAGTCAAAAGTTATACGCATGTTTCTGACTGTGTGGAGTGTTGGCACCCCTGACTCCTGTGTTGTTCAAAAGTCAACTGTACATTAGAAAATGGGTTTATATGAGTGTGTACCTACAATTATATACTTAAAGTATACCCCTTAAATGTGTATTTGAAAAATACAAAATCCTACCATGACATGTATTGTCATAAGAACTCAGTATAATGCAGTTGTCTTTTTATGTCTCTTGCAAATACTAAGAATGCTTTAGTGATAGGATTGCATCAAATTCTCTATAGCTGATATTCTAATTAAGTGTATAGTTTAGATAACTCTGACCTAGACTGCCTGAGTTTAAATATAGGCTCCAGCACTTGCTAGCTATGTGAGCTCCCTTGGGCAAGTTTCCATAATTCTAGCAAGAAGATCCGAAAAGCGTCAAGGCCCAGGGCAGAAAGTAAAGGCATATTTATAATTTCTCCATGCCTCATCTATAAGTCAAGGATAATAACAGTAGATACCACACAGCGCTACTGTGAAGATTAATGAATTAATGTGTAAAGCGCTCAGGATGGTGCCTGGCATGTAGTGAGCACCCATTAGTATCATCTGTAAGTAGTAGTAGCAGCACGCCAGGCATGGTCGCTCATGCCTGTAATCCCAGCACTTTGGGAGGCCAAGGCAGGTGGATCACGAGGTCAGGAGATCGAGACCATCCTGGCCAACATGGTGAAACCCCGTCTCTATAAAAATACAAAAAAATCAGCTGGGCGTGGTGGCGCCCGCATGTAGTCCCAACTATTCGGGAGGCTGAGGCAGGAGAATCACTTGAACCTGAGAGGCGGAGGTTGCAGTGAGCCAAGATCCCACCACCGCACTCCAGCCTGGTGACAGAGCAAGACTCTGTCTCTTTAAAAAAAAAAAAAAAAAAAAAAGTAGTAGTAGTAGCAACAGAATGATCCCTTTTTTCACTCTCTGTTATAAATACTCCTTTCATTGAAAGTATAATATCTGATTCTGTGCTGCATAAAAGCTAATTAGAGATGGTTCTCTCCATGATCATTCATATAAATTCTAATACAACTACTAATATCTGGCAGCCTAGAGGCTAAGAGTGGGGAGTTAAGGTACAGTACAGTAATTAGGTGCATTCCCCAAAATTAAAATATCTTTTTCTTTTTTTTTTTTTTTTTTCCAGACAGGCTCTCACTCTGTTGCTCAGGCTGGAGTGCAATGGTGCAACCACAGATCGCTGCAGCCTAGACCTCCCTGGGCTGAGGTGATCCTCCCACTTCAGCCTCCCGAGTAGCTGGGACTACAGGCACCACACCCAGCTAATTTTTTTTACTTCTTGTAGAGACAGCATCTCCCTATGTTGCCCATGCTGGTTTTGAACTCTTGGGCTCAAACAATACTCTTGTCTTGGCCTCCCAAAATGCTAGGATTACAGGCATGAGCCACTGTGCACGGCCTAAAGTATCTTTATTGTCTCTGATTATCAAGGTATTACATGCTCATTATAAAACATTCAGATACTTTAGTAAATTATAATGAAGAAAATGAAAACTTGCTTCCAAATTCACTACCTATAAATAAATGTTGCTAATATTTGTCTTGTGATCATTTCATACTTCTTCTATGCATATATGTACATAGAATACAAGGGTATACACATACAGGCATAGGTACTTATGTTATACATGTAGCTTGGTGATCTTTTACACTTAGTACAAAGAGTGTATCCCTCCATGTCAATATTACAAATTTGTATATCTTTGTTAATGCCTGTACAGGACTTCATTACATGGACATATCATTACTATACTTAACTAATGTGCTTCTTTTTTCCTACTTGCTTGAGACTTCATTTGTTGTCTTCCCATGGAGGGGCTTGGTCTTTGGTTCTAGGTAAGCTATGGCTACTGTAGCTGCATATGAGTGTCTGGTAACATAAACATGGTAAAATTCTACCCCCAAAAAAGAAAACAGGTAGAAAATTTGCTGAAGTGAAATCTTATTCAGATTTGTTGAAATGCAACATTGAGTCTGATTTTTATGAACATAAATTAAAACTGAAAGTTGGTTTTATCTGTTTATCCTAAATACCCAAATTATTTAAAATTATTTATAATACATTCTCCTTAATATTTTAACCTTCTTTTGTTAAAAAATATGTAAGTAAGGGACTCTGAAAACTATAGAGGAATTTCATATCTTTAGCTATTAAACACTCCTGACCCCACTCACCCCAGGGAAATAAGGCAATCTCTCAGTTGTGCAAAGTTACAAGTTACAAGAATGAAAGCTTAAAAAGCTCAACAGTCATGTAGCCTTAAGCCACAAAAGGCATTAACAATTCAGATAATTTTTTTCCTATATAAAAACACTTCAAATCCAAAATCTGAAGTCTTATCAAACACATTCATTTTCTCACTTAAATGTGAAAAAAATTACTTTAAAAAAATTAGCAGGGCCGGGCGCGGTGGCTCAAGCCTGTAATCCCAGCACTTTGGGAGGCCGAGACGGGCGGATCACGAGGTCAGATCGAGACCATCCTGGCGAACACAGTGAAACCCTGTCTCTACTAAAAAAACACAAAAAACTAGCCGGGCGAGGTGGTGGGCGCCTGTAGTCCCAGCTACTTGGGAGGCTGAGGCAGGAGAATGGCGTAAACCCGGGAGGCAGAGCTTGCAGTGAGCTGAGATCCAGCCACGGCACTCCAGCCTGGGTGACAGAGCAAGACTCCGTCTCAACAACAACAACAACAACAACAAAATTAGCAGATAAATGATATGTAATGATATATAATGACTCTGTTAAAAGATCAAGAAAATCATTTTTAAAAATTTGTTAACACTTACAAACTTCTGCTCTGTAAAGCCATATAAATGAGCATAGCACATAAAAATTGAGGTAACTAGAAAAAATAGGGTTTAACTGTTGCTTTGTAAAAAAAAAAAATCAGATTTAAATATTGAATTTCATATAAAAATGGTTATCTTTTCATAAATTATCAGTAATATCTAGAGTAAAATGTGAGTTACATAGGCACAAAGCTGCCGTAGAATTTCTCTTACGAAATGAGCGTTTTTGCAAGGTAGTAAAGTCAGTCTACTATGTTATTCCAGGAAGCCTTAATTAAGTGTATCCTTGGTAGTTCTACCAATAATGTCATGGATCCCCCTTCCCCCACACAGATTCTGCAATATTTTAAAAGCAGAAGAATCCTACATTTAGTTGACTAGAAGGAATTTTTACTTTCTTAGACTAATTCCAACTATTGTTTGAAATTAAATTTCCCATATGAGCATAAAGTGTCAAGACAACTTTCTTTGGCATGGCACTATTAAAACGGTCTACATATGAAGATACTCAGTTTCAATCTGAGGGTATAAATCATCAGTTCTTCTGTTCTCATATTTATATGGCTATAACCTATGGGCTGAATGGTACAGTCATTTTTCTCTGCAACCAAACAAGGTAAATAAATGTGATATATTGGCATATCACCCCGCCACTCTGCATATGGTGCACATTAAGGTTGTATTCATTTGCCATATGAATATAATTCCTTTTTACCACATCTACTATTAGTTACAAGCAGTAAATACAGAGTTGTTTTGCTGGAACTTGAGGGCCTGCATTACATCATGGAGCACTAAACATCCTGGACCTTCTGGAGAATTTCATAGACATACTTTTAATGTCACCTGAACTTGAACACTGCCAACATACCATTTGAAAACCCTTCTTGATAAATGCTTCAAGGAAAAAATAAAAACACAGGGTAGTTGTAGTGTGACAGTACATTCTAAATGCAGGCCCAGAAGGGAAGGTCTTGATGAGACACACACAAGAACTCTTGTTCCTGACAAAGGATCAGATCAAGAGTCACACCCAGGTATAAAATGGTTTCTTGTTCCAAGCATTACCTTCTTATTCAGAATCTAGTGAACATAAGGAACCTAAATTTAAAATACCATCCAAATAACTTCCTCAACTGTAACTTATTGAAGAGCTGTGATTAAGAAGCGAGCAGTTTATTTCTGAAGAGCTGTGATCAAGAAACTAACAGTTTATTTCATCACAAACTGTGGTACTTTGTTTCATTAGGCAAATACTGTGCTTGCTTTTTCCTTACACAAAATATTTATTGTACAGTTGCAGATCCAGGTTAGGGTGGGGTAAAAGGAGGAGTAAAGTGATTTCTTTTTAAGAACTCATATGGTTCAACACAAATGTACATACCTTGACATTTGTGACCCTTAAATAATATTATCACAGGCAATTAAAAACAAAGTACACCTGTCTTAACCAAGTACCAATTTTCATGTTTCCCAACATTAAGTCCCCAAATGCATCCAGCAGATGGTGCTCTAGGACACCTACTTACAGAGAGTAATATTGTTTATATTACATCCACCTATATTTTGGCAAGACAAAGAATAAGAATTTATTAGTAGCTTCAGTAAAACATACTAGGCTTCACAATAAAAAGGACATAATTCCTAAATATGCGTACAAAAATATGCATACACATAAGCACATGCACAGAGGCAGCCAGTAAATAATTCACACCTGGACATGTTATGATACTACTTTTCTTACAGACTTGATGAGTAGTCTGTGTGTATCAGTAGTATTTATAGTCACATGGCAAGATCATTCTAAATTCATTAAAAAAAATTTAGAATGCCTTAAAGTTAGAATTCATTTTTAATTATAGCAGGAATGTCTCATTAGGGTGATACTAGTAAAATTAACAACAGTAGGATTTACGGTAATGACTTAAGTGATTGATGAGCGTATAACAAAATGAAGTTTTAGACAGAGAAAAAGCAGGGCAGCTATGGCATACAGTACTTTAAAAAACAGCTCTGTGGTCTGTTAGTGCTAGCCTTATGGTTAATAAAACCTTCTTTCTAATTAACGGTGCTGAAATATTCTTAAAGAACAGAATCTTGTTGTTATGAAGAAAAGTTAGTTTTTTTTTTTTTTCAGTAGACGCCAATCCCATAAAGGAAAAAGCTGACATAGATTAGCATGTCTGATTGCAATGAGGAAAAGAAAAAAAATGCCACCTTTCAATCAAATCAAAACCAGAATGCGAGAACGGAAAATGCGAGTATTATTGAAATACTACACACACAAATCTATGCAACACCCTCACAGTCAGCAACCATTTGCTTCTGAAGCTGATCGAATGTGGCTTTAAAAGATATTATTCAGATATCTAAAAATACCTAGTAAACATGTAATTTTTAAAATCCAAGTTTATGAATATAAAATAGTGAATAAATAATAACTGTTTTGTATATATTTATCTTGCTTATCTAAATAAGATCGTGTGAAAGTTTAAAGTATTTATTTATCAATGGAATGCACTAGGAAACATTTTCTCCAAAATTTGAAAATGTGCAGTCTGGAGAGCATTATTCTGAAGGCCAAATAACTCTCTCAGGAAAAGAACTTTGGTGACAAGGCTCAGTCCTAAAACACAGAGTACTGGGACAAGGAGAGACAGATGCCATGCTTTCATGTACAAAACATCTTTCAATGAAATATTCTTGGTTAATTTCATTTTTAAAATCCCTAATTAAATGGAATCCTATATTAATTTTTCTTCTCATTGAGAAAACTGCATTTTACAGGAGATAACTATTACAAAACAATAGAGTCAAAGATGAAGAACTATCTGGTATACAGGAAAATAAGCCTTTTGCTATGTAGTATAGGCAGGTTTCATAAAACATTTACACTTTTTAAAGCCCCAAATTGTAGTATTTATAGGTTTTACACTTGATCTTAGCCAAAAGGCCAAGAAGTGATGTATTTATAGGTTTTATCCAGCTTGAACTAGCCCGATTTTGCCAAAGCAGTATGTATATTAATATTAGATAATATATTTTTTAAACATTGTCATACAGCTATCAACTTTACATATAACATCAATATTAGATTTGGAAAAAACAGTGTATGTAGGCTTATGACCCTAGAAAGTAAAATGACTACCTATTCTTATTATTTTTTAAATAAAAAAACTCTGAAATAGACCTATAAAATGCAGAAAAAGCAATAACCTGGTTTTCTTTTATGTATTTTCCCTTCAAGAAAGAAAAAGTCTACAATAAAAAATGTAAAGTTGAGGTATTAATGTGCATTTATAGAACATATTGCAATTATATATATATACATGCTTCACTACTTCTTAAAGGTCATTTACATTGTATCTAAGAGGTACAATATAGGAATACGCATAACCTAAAACCCTTCATCTGAAAAGCTCTGACTTCAGCAGCTGCATCGTGGAACCATCAATGAGCCAGAGGCTTATAAAATCCGAACCAGCTTGCATGAAACTGTTTGAAACAGTTTATACACGGTAACAATGTCTTTGTTTTTGTTTGTCATTTTCTTTTGAAAAGCGTAGAGTGCATTTTCCATTTTTCTATTCTAATGTGTGTAAATTCTCATTATAAGAAAAAGTGCCTATTTGTCTTTCTCCTGGATTCATCTTTCAAAGCTGAAGCAAAATTAAATCGGGGCATCAGACATTATACAGGGGCTTGAAAGGATAAGGTTCACTTTGAGAAAGGTAATTTAATTCAGTCATGATACATTACAATTTTCTAAAATTTTTATTAGATGTGCTGTTATATTATTCTTTTATTGTTTTTCTTTTCGTTACTAGCATTACTAGGACGTAATGTCCACCATACTGCAGACAATGAGAGGGTACAGATGAAGTACACTATGAAAAATATAACATTATAATATTTACTCTAATGCCAACAAGATGGTGTTTTGTGGTGATTTATTTGCTCTAATCATCCTGTGCTTCTGATAACACCTTAACTCAGTTCTGTTGTTGCTTTCATTTTACAGACAAGACAGAAGGACCACAGCAACGCTTGGAACTTAGATTTTTTTTTTACTACAAACCCCAGGATTTGTTCAGTCCTACTTAATTCATTTTTTAAAGGTCATGCATGTAAAAACAATCTCTAGGTTGAGTTGCAAAGTATTTAAATATATGAAAATATATTTAAATGAATACATATATCATGATATATGTCATACTTTCTTCCTTCTCAAAAAGCTGAAAATTCGTAACTTTAAGGTATACTTAAATTTCTGAAATGCAACAGCAATTACATACAAGTGTAGCTAATAAGTCTTTTAGCTGCTTCTTAGAATACACATTGGTAATGACGGTGTATAACATACAGAACATGATTAAGTAAAATAAAACAAGAAACCAAGAACCCAAATATCTATGTGTGTTTAGATTTCTATATGTGCATGAAATATCTTACATTTTTAAGGCAAGGAAAAGTTCTTAAATATTTTGAGATAAATAGCAAAATGGTAGATTTATTATCTATTTTAAATCTACATTTGCCTGAGATGAGTGAATCTCGGTAACTGGATTTACAGAAACAGGAAAAAAGAAATTGAAAGTAGTCACTTATTCTAAGAGGCCAGAAAGGAAGAAGGACCAGAATATTGTGTTGATGATGAAAAGAACATGGTACTTTTCAAAAGAATATGAAAAACAAAATCCCTGAAATTTACATCTTTATTATTTCTATTGTAATCATCTAGAGATGTCTGTATAAATGTGAAATGAATGTACACCTACTCCCTGACATATACAGACACTACAATTTGATCACAGTCTGTATTATCAATAGCATCACAGCCTTAAAATTATTTCTCATATCCTATTTGCGTAGGAAATTATCCCTTTTTTATTAAAATAGGAAATATCTATTAGATGTTCACTGAATAAAAACTGTGTTTACCTACTACATCAAAGTCTATAATGTACATAATAAGAAACATCTTTGAAAAATACTTCACATATACTTCTTTTAACACTATACTAGCATTTGACTAAATGTTTTGAAAAAAAGGTTCATTTTTCATACAAATATTATACATTTAAGCAAAGCTTTGAGAAGTCAATCCAAAATATGATGTCCTTAAACATATTTAGACCATTTCACAATCTGGGGTGGAGTGACAGAGCAAGGACCGAGTATTCAGGTAAAGTCATCAGGAAGAACGTGATCCTTCCTTAACCAAACACATTGCAACTTGCTTTAAATTAAGAAACTGTAAATATTTAAGAGCAGTTAAAATGCTCTACCTTCTGAAGTAAAAATCTAAAGCTATTCTTGCAGGAATTCTACAGTGTTGTCATAATCATTTTAATTAAATTCTCATTTTTCAGGTGGTCCCTTTAATTGTTTTTTCCTACTTCTTAATGTGTTTTTCTAAAGCCATTTCTTTTCTGCAGCTGTGTGCGATTGGTTTTAATGGTAGCTGCTTCCTTTTTTGCCTTCTGTGAATTACAGTTTTAAATGGTTACACATTTTTTGTTTTACTGCCTTCAGCATAGTTTCATAAAGATGTTTAAGGCTGTTGGTGAACATTTTCATTTCCCATCTGAAAAACCAAGAGCCAATTTGAGCATTCCATATTGGCCTTTTATGACCTGTTTTATCTTTTAAATACGTAAATGAAAGCGTAATTTTATAAAGACTAGTTTGTTTCTATGAAATTATAATTTTTATTTTGTTCTTTTAAAATATGAATTCAATAAACAAGGTAATATGTGATTGCTCTTTTATGCTGTATCTTCATGAATAAAAAACTATTTTATTTGGTGACAGCTATTTCCAATGAACTAGAATTTTTGGATCATGAGAATAGCCTATGATATGAAACATAAGATTTCATGCTTGGATTTTAATTATCAATGGTTACAAAATGTTGATAATGAGGCTATCTGGATCGTTCTTAAATTATAACTAATAAATTAAAAATACTTGATAATCCTGTTTCACTTTTACCATAACAAAAAGGTAACTTTGCTGCAAAATGTTATTCTCTACATTCTTATAAAAGTTTACTTTAAAAATGAATCATACTTACTGCCTGGGTTATCTCCAATCCCACTGCATTTTCCATTCCAATACCACAGCAAAAGAGTTGCATCACGTGACCCTGAGAGAATGTAGCAATTTCCCCCAATATATGAATCAGAACGAGCGAGGCAAGTGACGACATCCCAATGGCCAAACACCACTTGGATCAATTTTCCTGTAATGCAAAACAATTTTCTTTAAAATTGCTATTAAAAAAATAAAAATTCTGGTGAACAGATAACTTGTAAAACAACAAAGCTATATGAACTCTGATTGTCATAGTTCAGATTTTATAATAATTTGACATGGTCCAACTTAACAGTTTTCTTTGCATGCTAACAAGAACAACAAAAAAATAAATTGAAAAGTGCTAACATTTTTGAAAGGCATGTGTTAAAACTACTTCAACAAATAATACTTGAGGACCATGGCACTGTATCATTACAAATGGCTTCTAAATATTACAAATATATCATGTTTACTAATTAAAGCAGGCCCAGGAGAACCCTTTTGGAACCATTTTAACACTTTCTTGGTTACTCTATATGATTCAAAATAAAACTTAGTTGCCTTTCTGTAAAAGTACTTATAATTTAGATGTCACTAATAAAAACCTGTCTCTGAATTACTGAAGATTTAACATATTTCTTGTTTTAAGTGATCTATACAAAGACAATATAAGTCACTTTGGAGAGCTTCTACGTTTTCAAATCAGGCTTATATGGAAATTATGATGAAAGAACTAATATATTGTAATTGCAGTTTCAGCCAGGTGATTCTTTGTCTTAATTGTCTGATGAAAATTCCTTGAGGGTGCAATCAAGATGGTAATGATTGGGGACAATGGAGAGAAACCCAGTAAACTTACTATATATCTAAGCCTTCAAACACAGAACAGTTGTTCATGTAAAGGTGTCAGAAAAAAAGTAAAGCCCTCACCCTTTAAGAATCTTTGTTTAACCAGGTACGGTGGTAATAATTCACACAAACTTGTCTAAAGAATTAAGTATCTATGACAACACCCCCATTCCATCTTTAGAGTTTCCAGCTAACATATTTGCTTTGAAATGTCTACAGAGTCTACAGATGAATGTCATACAATATCTACCCTTAATATTCAGCATGGCTTTTTTTAAAATAAGTTTTTATATTTTGATTATAAAATATAATTCCGATGTTCAAGGAAAAAAAGGCTACTAAGCTGAAAATTAAATATGCCTAAATAGTTTATGTATTTAACCTGGAATACACTGTAAACTTCTTAAACGGTTAAGGTCTCAGGTACTAGCATATCAAGTGCTTTCCAAGATAATAAATATAATATTTACATTAAATTTTTAAAATTGTTGATTTTAATAAACCTAAGGTTTATTATGAAGGCTGAAAATTTAGAAATAAAATTCTGAAATATTATCTAAATCAGATGGAAAAGTCAAATACATGTGTTCATTCATGAGTGGCAGTCTTGCATATAGCCTACTTCTAATAAATTTAATATCAGATTCATTTCAATCTCAAGTTGCAAAACTAATATAGTACTTTTTTTCTCCTGTGATTAAGGGAGAGCAGACTTCAAAGCAAGTGTCTCTAACTGCTAAATGTTCAAGATGTTCACTTTTGAATTTCTTCAACCTTTTAAGTTGACACAAAAACATTTCATTAAAAAATAAGCTTATATCAATAAATAAAGAATTCAAGACTTTCAAGAATTTAAAAAAATGAAGAGCAAATTAAATATGAAATATGTAATAATTTTTACTTCATTTCCAATTTACATGACAAACACAATGTGGAGGTTCAGTGGTAAATTGGCGGGGATCAGAGTACAGGCAGGCCTTACATAGGATAAGACAAAAAAGTTAGGTAGCTGAAAGCAGTCTTATTAATAACTAGAAAATCAAAGGTTAAATCCATGTATTTTAACTACTGAAAGAAACTGAATACATCATATAGTGATGTGATCATAGAGAATATATATGACTTCTGCTTTAGCCTATGCCTAAATGCTGAGAGCACATAAAATATAGGTGTGATTTAAATAGATTACGTACAGGCAGGCTTATTTCAGATTTGAAACCCAACACTCAGTGGGTTGTAGGAGTGAGGATGAGTGAAATAACTAACCAGGTATTTGAGGTAGACGACACAAAGGAAACCCAGGTGTTCTTCATGCAGCAGGAGGCTTGCAAAGAATAGCTATTCACTTGGTAACTTAATTTCCAACTCATGTGAGGACAAAGAGAAAAAATTTAGCTGTAAAAATGGAATGGATTAAATATGGGGCAGAATTTTACAAGAGTCACATGTTAATTCTCATGAATTGAAGTCACTGCTCTGTTTCTCCAATGTCAGTGTAAGGAAACATGCATTCAGTCACAGTGTTTCCTTTTTAAAATTTTTAGTGTTTTGATTGTTTTCCAAAAAGTTATCACAATTAATTTTCATTCAACAAATACCAAGCACCTATTAAGTGCCCAGCATTAGGCCTTCTTACCTGTATACAGTGGTGAACAAACAGACATGGTCCCTGCCCTCAGAGCCTTTACAGTCTTGTGGGGCAGACAGTCATTAAACCCAAACAGGTATATAATTATGAATAGGGATAAGTATTATAAAAGAAAAGAACAAGGTTGGATTAATGACAATAACGAGAGAACAAATTTACACTGGGTGTCAGGGAAGATCTAAATGAGAGAGTGACATTTAACCAGTTACATCTAAAGGGTTTTATATGTTAACACAAATTAACTTTATTCTTTACAATTTATACTTTGGGCTTAACTCTGGAACACATTATTTTTTTAAGTTTACTTTTTCCTGTTCTGGCAGCCTTCCTCGGCAATATTTGTTATTGCTCGAAGGTTGAGGTTCACTCCTCCTAAATAAATCACAGCATATAAATACCTGCTGCTCTTTTTGGTAAATTATTTTCTGATAATCTCATAAGTGTTCCTCAACCTTTATTTTTTGTTTCCTTTAATACCAGTCCACCTCTCCACACACTAATATCAAATATTACCACAAGCACTAGAATATCCCTTTTTTGACAGAACAAATTTTCTAGTTAATGTTTTATTTGACAGCTGTGCTACAAATAAAAAAATTCAAGCTCAGGACTCTGCACCACTGAATCTAAAATGTGGCCTGAAAATAATTCCGACTGCCAGGGGAAGGTTTTATTGTTGCCTCTGCTGTTCTGGTTGTGACCCGAAAACATGATTTATGTTTAAAGAATTTCCTGTTACAACCCATGTTTCTCCTCCCTCCCCGCCAATCTAATAAGGATTTTTTTTTTTTTTGGCTTGTGTGCTAAAATATAATTGAATGGAACACTTGTGTTAGCTTTGCCATTATATATTACTGATCATATGATTTTCCCTTGATTCTCTGCTAAACTTAAGAAAAAATATTTAATATTCCTGTTTTCATAAAAACACAGACACATATTTACCCTAACTGAAATTATTTTGAATAAAACTAGCATCAGAGTTTTTATACAAGATATTAAGAAAGACACCAGGACTATCATTTGGGATTTTTTTTCTACAACTTTTCTGGTAAGTATAAATATTTTTATTTCACAAGTTAAGTCACTGAAATGAAGTTTAAAGCTATTCCTTATTTCTACGTTTTATACAACAAACGCTCACAGTTTTAAAGACAGTACATTAGAAGGTATTTTGAAAGAGGGAAAAGAATGACATCAGGTTTATTAAGTCTAATGTAACATGGCAGACATACTAGAAACTTAGTGTTACAAAGTATAGCATTTTCTGGAAAAAATCAGTGACTGACTGGTAACACCTGGATGAGACAACATGGTATGATCACAAAGTGTGCTATATTTAAAATTAAAAGAGCTAGGTCCAAGGCCCACTTCCATCACTATTAGCTATATAAATTTCAACAAGTTACATAATCTCTCTAAACCTTAGTTTTATCATCTGAAAAATGGGGATAAGACACCTGTCTACTTCACAGGATTATTGTGAGACTGAAACAGGGGTATGTGAAAGAACTTTATAAATTCTATAAAATTGTGTGAATAGAGGATTTTAATTATTGGTATTATATGAAAGTGAAGTTAGCTTTACTTTACAAATATTAATATTGTCTTTAAAAAACAATAATATAGAATGTCAACAAACTAAAAAACACTCAAATGTCAAAACCAAAGATTGACATGGTTTATGATTCCATTTATATGACATTCTGAAAAAGGCACAACTAAAGATGAGGAATAGATTAGTTGTTGCCAGGAGGTTGAGGGTGGGGTAAACAGCTGACTTCTAGTAGGTGGCACAGGGTATCTGGGGGTACTCTGCACCCTTGATTGTGGTGGTGGTGAATTACTCTATGGTTTTCACTGTAAACCAAAAAGAGTGGTTTACAGTTCTATTAGTTGTATTTTACAGTGTAAAATTCATTTTCATGTTTAAAAATTTATTTTAATCACTTAAAAAATATGTGGAGAAACAATATGAAGTCCAAAAGAATATTTGAGAAAATCTCCAGGAGTTTAAGACCACCCTGGACAACAGAGTGAGACCCCTGTCTCTATAAAAATTTAAAAAAGAAAAAAAAAAAAAGAAATAGCTTTTTCTTTTTTTTGTGCCTGTGGTCCCCCCTACTTGGGAGGCCGACGCAGGAAGATCACCTGAGCCCAGGAGTTTGAGGCTGCAGTGAGCCGTAACTGTGCCACTGTACTCCAACTGTTGCTTACACTGTCTCCAACTGTGTCTTTAAGCAGAAAACAAAGACATGTCCAAGATACCAAGAGGAGTGTTTAGGTTCAATGGTAATCCACCCCATAGACTTAAACATCTAGTAAAAGCCCAAATAATCAGAAAGGCCTGAATGGTGATGTTTTCTTTCCTATACCTACAGAATAAAGATGGAAACTATAAGAAAACCGCATCATCAATTCCATATAACAAACAATAAAGATAAAAAAGATGTTCAAGAACAACCTCCTTGAATAACCAAAAATTAATTGCTCTATAAACTATATGAAAGCAGGAGTATGGACTCAAACATTTTATAAAGATTATTAACAAGACTGAAAGATGATTTACCATAAAGCATTCAAATAACTAGAAGTTTTAATTTAAAAGATTTTTCAATTCCTACAACATTAAATAAAGATATATGTAAGCCTTTGTTTCAGTTGAAATATCTAATTTCACAGTATAGAGTCATGAACTTTATAACAACTTTTTGGTCAACGATGGACCACATATATGATGGTGGTTCCATGATATTATAATGAAGCTGAAAAAATCCTGTCACCTAGTGACATCAGAGCTGTGGTAACATTGTAGTGCAACGCATCACTAACATTTGTAGTGATGCTGGTATAAAAGGACTTATTGCACTGCCATATAAAGATACAGCACATTAATAAATAACTGTTACTGGTTTATGTACTTATTATCCAATACTTTTTATTGTTAAAGTATACTCTTTCTATGTATAAAAAGTTGATTCTAAAATAGGCACAGGCAAACCCTTCAGGAGGTATTCCAAAAGGCACTGTTATCATAGGAGATGAAAGCTCCACGCATGTTCTTGCCCATGAAGACCTTCCAGTGGGACAAGAATGTGGAGGTGGAAGACAGTGATATTGATGATCCTGACCCTATGGAGGCCTAGCCTAATTTATACGTTTTTGTCTTAGTTTTCTAAAAATTTTTTAAAATAGCAAAAAAGGTATACAATAAGGATATATAGAAAATATTTTTGTACAGCTGTACAATGTGTTTTAAGCTCTGTGTTATTACAAGAGTTGAAAAGTTTAAAATCATTAAAAAGTTTATAAAGTAAAGTTTCAGTAAGCCAATTATTACTAAAGAAAAAATTCTAAAAACAAATTTAGTGTAGTCTAAGTGTACAGAGTTTTATAAAGTCTACAGTAGTGTGCAGTCACGTCCTAGGCCTTCACATGCACTCACCGCTCACTCACTGACACCCAGCGCAACTTCCAGTCCTGCAAGCTCCATTCATGGGAAGTGCCCTATATGGGTATGCCAGTTTTTATCTTTTATTACTATTATTTTTTACTTGCACAAGACAATGGAATGGTTTTTATCTCTTATACCATACTTTTACCGTACCTTTTCCATTTTTAGATGTGTTTAAACACACAGATACTTACCATTGTGTTACAGTTGCCTACAGTATCCCGTATAGTAGTATGCTGTACAGATTTGCAGCCTAGGAGCAATAGGTGACCCCACATAGCCTAGGTGTATCTTGGGATAGCCCGTCTAGTTTTTGTAAGTATACTCTATGATGTTGCACAATGATAAAATCCCCTAACAATGCATTTATCGGAATGTATGCCTGTTGTTAAGAAACACAACTGTGTATCAATTAGCTCTAATGAATTACTATCTCATTTTCATTATTTTAAATATTAAACTATATATTTACTATAACTTTATTTCATCCTCTAACAATTTCTAAAATATTTTAACGGAAACCATTAAATTTCTCAATGTTTCTCAATTTCTTATATGCAAACATTTATAAACATTTACTCAGCTACATCTCCTATCGTAACACTGAGCTCAGCTTGGTTTGTCCCTTAGGGAGATGCATGTAAATGAATACATAGACTTAAAATTTTTATATTTTAACAAGAGCTCCTGTCACACATAAAATCAATAGTCAGCTACTTTTCTTCATGACGGTGTAGATTTCAGCAAGATTCTATCCAGAATTGGGTGGAGGCAAGATATCTACTGCCAAGAGTTAGACTTAATGAGTCTTTCAAGTAAGAAAAAGAAAATCCTTTAAATAATACAAAAGTGAGAAAATACACTTCCATGTATGTGCACTTGCCATAAGATTATGCAGATACTCATGCATGGTATTTACATACCAGGATTTGCCTTCAAAATGAATCATTTATTCTGTAAGCATGAACTTGGGTCACAAACCTACTATAAAAAACTGTCTCTTACAAACAGGCTGAAGCAAATTTAATAGTGGACTATATATAGTAGATTATTATTTGAAGAGGGAAAACAATGCCCTCTTCCTTATTTTGTAAATTTTAGGATTTTGTAATTTTTGGAAGGAAGCAGATGAGAATGCATCCTAAGCCTCTCAATGCTACTTATAGTAAACTTTAGTTCACTGATAAAATGAAAATTACCTGTGTCTGTAGAATAGACTCTGAAACTCTTATCCCAGAAGCCACAGACGAGAATATAGCGGTTGTCTGAAGTGATGACAAAGCACTGGGAATGCACTTGAATACTTTGGTCTAAAAGGTCAGTGATTTGCCTCCTGTGCATTCCTGTATTGCTGGCTGTAAGAATAGGGAGGAAAAACAACTATTAAACCCACATGGGCAAAGAAATCCTATAGTGAGGGAGAAGAGGAGACACATTCCCAGTTAAGAGTACTTGATCCTTAATTTTAAGTATAATAATTGAAAAACCAAGTAGGAAAACATATCCAATTGCTGGAAAAATGTGGGTAGCTAAATTCAATATTTCAGTTAAAAAGTTTTGCTTAGAGGAAAGAGAGAATAACATACTACAATTTAAAAATAGAACACAATTCACAGAACATGCTTTCTAGCTCTTGGGCAGAACCAAAGTAGATTACAATCTCCAGATTGCATCACAGTTAGGTTTGTGTTCCTGACAATCTCATTACATTTATTGTCATGAGAATGGTTCATGTTGTGACAATCTATTACTTTTAACATTTTGTCACAAGGAAGAGATATTAGGATTTAAATGTCATATATTTGAAATATTGTAGCGTCTTGTACTACTTTGGCTTTAACGGGTCTTTAATTTGACTAGATGGGAACTCCCATTTCCCCTGTTTACAACTGCACTTGCGTGTAAGGAAAGGGTAGAATGACTGTTTATTAAAGATTCCTGTAATTGAAAAAGTCAAAGCACAGCAGACTGCCACTTTCTTACTCCTTATTTAAGCAATAAAACAAGACAGTCTTGGCAGTGTGTTTTCAAAGTGCTACAGAGCACCTGAGATGGGGTTTGTCACAAAGAAAAAGGTCAGACATAGAGCAACACCGAGCACATGGGAAGAGGAATAATCGTCCAGAAATATACCATCGAGTGTGCCATTATCAGAAACGGAATCTTCACTGAGATGCCTTTTTTGGCATTGAGGCCAACCAAATAGAAAGCTTTGTTTCTAGTGATCTAAGGGTTATTTTACCATCATCTCTCCAGTACAAATAAGGATTCTTATGCTGCTAAAGAAATTTGATTGTACCAGAAATCAGAACAAACAAACTTCTGCATCTGATTATTAAGCTTTTCACCATAATTTTCATTTTTTTGAAAAATCAAACATATAAAAATATTTATATTCTATTCATTGTATGTAATAACTATGTTAATGTGGGTAGTTTAATAGAAAGCTCAGAAAGTAAAATAGAAGAAAAAAAAGTGTTCAAAATACTCTCCAGTGCTGTGCTGGGAACCACTGGGGACACAGAGGACTGATGGATCTGCTGCCCTCATGGCACACAAAACGGCACACATGTACACATACATGTGCAACACTGCAGAAATTCTGCTAATGTCTGTGGACACAACCATTTAAGATTATTGGATAACTGTTTGATAATGGAGGCTTCATATGCTTTTGGAGGATTAATGGGCTAGAAAGCGACAGCAGTAGTAAAAAGGGCAGAATCCTAGTTGGGAATCATTGTTTCCCTCTCCTAACAAAGGGAAGTTGCTGGCAGATGACAAAAGCTTTTATAGATATCAGTGTTATTGTAGAGAGACAGTGTCCACCAACTGCAATCAGGTATCCCATTGCAATGAAGTTTTGTGACACAATTTTTTTTTTTTTTTAATTCCAAGAAACCTAGCAATGAAAACAAGGTATGTGGTACTTTCCGCAGTGGTTACTGCAGTACTTTATTCCACATGAGAGCTGTAAACATGTTTATTCTTGTCAGTATTTATATGACTTTTGTTCTTATGATAGAAACTTTTGCTGAACTTTCTTGGGGGTTTGGGGTGATCTCTTGGGAGGACCTCAACAGATTTGGGCATGTACATAATTTTGAATTGAGTGACTACAAAGTACCCATGGGCAAAGGCTGATGCCCCCTCAGCACACACATGAACTATTTTCTAAGCAAGTGCTTACTTGTAATTTAACATTGCCAAGTCCCCCATCCAGCTAAGGTATATTTATCTAGATAAGCAGTCTTCAAACTAGGATATGCATACCCCTGGAGGTATAACACTTCCTAAGGGATACACGGGTTCAGAAGTTAAAACCAGTTAAGTTTCTAATTCCTCAACTTTAATATATTCTACTGCTTGAAATTGATTTGCCTGAGAACTCTCCTGTGAGTTTTCCTTTCTTACCTCTTCTTTCTCATGCCCTTCTTCTACTAGATAAAATAAAGACATATTTCCTTTCCACACAGAATCTTACTGTGTGCTGTACCCCAGAGTTTAATTTCTTGTCCTCAATAAAGGGACAATTCAAAAATACTGAGGTGATACTGAAAAGTGAATGTGTAAGTATCAAATCATTCTGCAAGTCAGGTGGTTTCCAGTTTACTACTTTCAATAAAATGGAATGAGGATCCAATCATGCTGCCAATTGGTAGATCATTAAAAATAAGTTTTAAAGATAGACTGTTAAAATTATAGATAATAATAAACCATAAAAATAACTCTTAGTGATAGATCACTATATGAATTGCCACTAACGCAGAAAGAGTTCAAAGATTTGAGTGGTACAGTTGAAACAAAGCTCTTTTCCGTCTATTTTCTTAAGTGAGTAACACTGCTCAGACGTTCCAGTTATAAAAATAAGATAGACTTGATGATGAATTTTCAATAAATGTTCATTTTATGTAAATAAACATTTATTAAATTTTATAATATTATAATACATTAATATTTGTAATAATCACTTGATACAGATAAGTTTATTTTAAAAGTTGAGCCTTATGGTCATAAGAAATTTTAAAATTTAAATTGAATACATACACTTAATTTTGCAAACACATTTTTATGGCTGAAAAGCAAAATGGGGTAATCAATTTTTTTAAAGTTAACATAAAATTATGTGGGGGAAGTAAAATGAAAACATAAAATTCAAGATAAAAGAGTAACAATGTGAAATTTCCATATGTTAATGGGTTTTCAATGTATTTTTTAGAAACAAAATACTATCAATTCACTCTGATATTTAGATTCTACTGTACATATTAAAATTTTGTTTACTTATAACATTATAAAATCTTGTTTACTGAGTATCAATTCATGTGTCTTTATTGTAGCATGATTTATAATCCATTGGGTATATACCAAGTAATGGGATCGCTGGGTCAAATGGTATTTCTAGTTCTAGATCCTTGAGGAATCGCCACACTGTTTTCCACAATGGTTGAACTAGTTTACAGTCCCACCAACAGTGTAAAAGTGTTCCAATTTCTCCACATCCTCTCTAGCACCTGTTGTTTCCTGACTTTTTAATGATCGCCATTCTAACTGGTTTGAGATGGCATCTCATTGTGGTTTTGATTTGCATTTCTCTGATGGCCAGTGATGATGAGCATTTTTTCATGTGTCTATTGGCTGCATAAGTGTCTTCTTTTGAGAAGTATCTGTTCATATCCTTCACCCACTTTTTGATGGGGTTTTTTCTTGTAAATTTATTTGAGTTCTTTTTAGATTCTGGATATTAGCCCTTTGTCAGATAAGTAGATTGCAAAAATTTTCTCCCATTTTGTAGGTTGCCTGTTCACGCTGATGGTAGTTTCTTTTGCTGGGCAGAAGCTCTTTAGTTTAATTAGCTCCCATTTGTCAGTTTTGGCTTTTGATGCCGTTGCTTTTGGTGTTTTAGACATGGAGCCCTTGCCCATACCTATGTCCTGAATGGTATTGCCTAGGTTTTCTTCTAGGGTTTTATGGTTTTAGGTCTAACATTTCAGTCTTTAATCCATCTTGAATTGAATTAATTTTTGTATAAGGTGTAAGGAAGGGATCCAGTTTCAGCTTTCTACTTATGGGTAGCCAGTTTTTCCAACACCATTTATTAAATAGGGAATCCTTTCCCCATTTCTTGTTTTGGTCAGGTTTGTCAAAGATCAGATGGTTATAGATGTGTGGTATTATTTCTGAGGACTCTGTTCTGTTCCATTGGTCTATATCTCTGTTTTGGTACCAGTACCATGCAGTTTTGGTTACTGTAGTCTTGTAGTATAGTTTGAAGTCAGGTAGCATGATGCCTCCAGCTTTGTTCTTTTAACTTAGGATTGTCGTGGCAATGCAGGCTCAATGCAGGCTCTTTTTTGGTTTCATATGAACTTTAAAGTAGTTTTTTCCAATTCTGTGAAGAAAGTCATTGGTAGTTTGATGGGGATGGCATTGAATCTATAAATTACCTTGGGCAGTATGGCCATTTTCACGATATTGATTTTTTCCTATCCATGAACATGGAATGTTCTTCCATTTGTTTGTGTCCTCTTTTATTTCACTGAGCAGTGGTTTGTAGTTCTCCTTGAAGAGGTCCTTCACATCCCTTGTAAGTTGGATTCCTAGGTATTTTATTCTCTTTGAAGCAATTGTGAATGGGAGTTCACTCATGATTTGGCTCTCTGTTTGTTATTGGTGTATAAGAATACTTGTGATTTTTGCACATTGATTTTGGAGGATACATGGTGTTAAAGAATTCTTTCAGCAGGTAGAAGTGTAAAGTCTGTTGGTTGATCTAGGGCAGGGACAGCAAAACTGGGGCCAAAGGCTGAATCCTGCCCATGACTGGTTTTGTATATGTAGTTTTATTAGAAAAGAGCTATGTTTATTCATTTGTATTTTATTTATGGTGGCTTTTGTGCTATACTGGTAGAGGTAAGAACAGCTTGAGTTTCCCTTATCTAAAACACTTGGGACCGGAAGTGTTTTAGATTTCAGATTTTTTTTTTTTCCAGATTTTGGAATATTTTCATATATTGAGATATCTTCGGGATGACAGGCAAGTCTAAACACAAAATTAATTTGTGTTTCATATGGACCTGATATATATATATATCGATATATATATAATATATATCGATATATATGAGATATATATATGAGAGAGATATATACGGCCTGAAGGTAATTTTATATAATATTTTAAATAATTTTGTACCTGACATAAAGTTTGGACTGTGTTTTGAATATGACCTGTCATGTAAGGTCAGGCGTGGAATTTTCCACTTGTGGTGTCATGTTGGTCTTAAAAAAGTTTCAGAGTTTGGAGTATTTGGGGCTTGGGATTTGTAGATTAGAGGGACTCAACCTAAAATATTTACTCTTTGGCCCTTTACTGAAAAAGTTTACCCATGCTTACCCTAAAGGGTTACAACAATTGCTGAATTCATTTAATTAGACTTGATAGCATAGGATATTCATTGTCAAGGTGCAAAGAAAATGATGGGTCTAAAATTCAGAAATAATGCTTTAAATGACTCAGCAAATGGGCTTTATTATTTTCCTGACTTTTAAACTACCCAAGTGAGCATTTTAGTTTTTTTAATATATGGCAAATCATATCTACTCAAAACAAAACAAGATTTAAGAACCAGAGTGGTATTTATCCTTCATATAGATAATTACATATTAGATTTCTGTTTGTACTTGGGGAAATGATAAATGAATTGGTTTAGAGCTTAAGGTTATTTTTATTCATCCTGATAGTCTATCTGCTAATGGTAGCCATTTAGCTCTCCATTGAAACAATGGCTTTTAAAGACAAAAATCGTAACTATATATAGGGAACATCTTGGATTTTAAAATAATAAACCTGCTCATTCATATGCTTTCTTTAAAAACATTAAAATTCCAACAAATTTATTTGTGCCTGGAAAATCTGACAAAATTACAAGCCAAATATCTATGCCGATAGCATTACCCCACAGGTAGGCAAGTAAGTTTTTATTCTAAAAGTTATTAAATAACATCTTTAAAATCGAGGCTTAACATTCTTAGTGATGCCACATTTGAAATCCCCACACGTAAGGATGAAAAATACTAAACTAGAGATTTCAACTAATCTACTCAAAAAGCATAACAGCAATTAAATATTCTAAGTCATCTGCTGCAGATGCTCATTTCATCCCAATGGCTCTTTCTGGTCGCCTCCCTATTTTTTTCTCCCCTGAACAAATTTAACCTCCAATGGCAATTTATTGGGCTGTAGGACCCTAGGAAAATGAATACAAATATCTTAACACCACCATTGGCTGGGCAATATATTTCCACTTTGAAACTGCTCTGCAATTGCACATTAATCCCCTCAGACTGAACAGAGGGTCTAGGAAGAAAGGATTGATCTCCTTTAATGATGAAACCCTGGCACTACAGTTTTATTTTTCATAACACAGTGCTGCTAAGAACCCCACTGTTGTTATGAAAATTTTCCCAGCAAAGGAGCTCCATCACATTACCGGGGCACCAATTCATCATAACGTGCCTCGCTCCTGCTCATCAACAAGTCTGAGTGATGAAAAGATCCAATATTATCCTGACAGTACTTCATGCGCATTCTCAATCACACATTATTACAGCATCCATATTAATTTTCAGTGACACGCGTCCTAGGCCTGTTCAAATTAGGCAAACCAACGAGGGGGAGTTGATGAAATACCAGCATAGCCACAGCTCATTGCATTCCAATTTGCATGCAAATGGTTTATCAGGAAAATTCCATTCCCAGCAACCAGCAAGTGAAAAACAACTGTAATCTACACTTCAGGGCCACCATACAGAGCTTAATGAATCGCAAAGAGAGAAGGAAGTGACAGACCTATGAGAGGATCGATTTCCACTGGCAGCTGGTATGGCTGGTCTTGTACAGCACCTTGATGAGCTGGAATTCACAAAAGATAAAGAAAAAAGGCATTATTTTTTATATACTAAACTACACAAAAATGCGTAAGTCAAACCTTATGTAGAATTGTTTCCAACCTCTAAATCTTTCATGCAGTTTTGTGAAATTTAAAGAACAAAAATCCAGGTGCTTTTGTGGCTAGCTTATTAAACATTTATTTTAGATTAGTGCCGCTCTGAACATGTGCCATCAGCAGTGGCTCCAGTCCTAGGCCATAAGCTATAGCAGATGCTTGACTGGCAACCTCTGATGCTGCAACAAAACAAAATTAAGTGGTAAAGCGCACTGAAAACAAAATGTGACAACCATCTGCTGACTGTAGCAAGTACTATTTTTTTTTGTTATTTCTTAAAAAGGCAGTTTTGAATGCTGCAGCACAAAGGATCCACAAAAATGTCAATTTATGATGGAGAAAGGGAAAGCTCTAAGTCAGGGAACATTTAGTGTTTCATCCATCACTTAAAATCAATCAATTGAAAGTTTGAATAAAAATAAAGAAAGCTATCCGCAGATAAATGTTTTAGTTAAATGCATTTGGCTGAAATATTTTCTTAAAGATTGGATTGAGGGTTTAAAAAGAAGTTTTATTAATATTTAATATTTCCATGGTTTCAATTTAAAAATACTCTGAGAAGGAGATGAATAACAAAAATCAATCTATCCTAAGAATACTTTGTTCAATTCTCAAAATGGTTTTAAAGATTCAGGCATATTTATTTTATAATTGAAGAGAGGTTTTGCAGGCTGTTTCCCTGTGAAAGGGAGAAGGACTTTCGGTAGAGAGGAAGTATATTAGGAATCAGAAACTACCTGATGCAACCTTGTGCAAATCATAAACCCTAAAACAGGGTTCAGAATAGATAATCTTTGCAGCTTCATAGTTCTGATAGTTAAATTCTGGGCCCTTTTCCAAACTATTTTCCCCAAACGACTCAGCCATTTGCCCTGCTCAGTATCTACTTTTTATAGACTCACAAGCATTCACATTATTGCTTGGTTGGTATTAGAGCTCTGCTTAATGCCATTGATACCGGTGGGTTAAGAGAGGTCCCCAAACACCAGTGGGACCTCAACCCTGGCTGGTGACCAGGTTCTTGACACTGTGGTGAGAAGAAACTCAAGGACAAGTCAGAAAATAGTGAAAGTATGGAGATTTATTGCAAAGCAAAAAGTACACACTCAAAAGGGGAGTGTGGGTGTTCTCAAAAGAGAGCTATGGACAAGGAGCGTTGGGGTTCCTGTCTTTATGGGTTTCTTTAACCAAGGGGTGGAATGTTCATGAAGATTCCCAGAAAAAGGTGGCGATTTCTCAGAACTGTGGTGCCATCCGTTTTCACACCAAATATGAGTGCCCTGGAACTGTCATGGCACTGGTGCGTGTGTGATTTGTATGTTAATGAGCATATAATGAGGTCCTGTGTGAAACCTAGATCAAATTCAGCACCATGTTGGGTCCAGACAGTCTCAGCCAGCTTGTCCTGCACCCTGGTTTTTCAGGGTCTTCTCACCTCCTAGCTTCTGCAGCTATTTCAACAGTTTCCTTTTGATAGTCAAGAAACTGCTACCTGGAATTTTCTGTTCTCCTGTGATTACCCTGTATTATTCCTGTCTTACCATCAGATTTTAGGAAATCTATCTGTCTTGGAGGTGCTGAAAATAAGTATGGGGTACATTTCAATAAGTTCATTAGATTATTTTAAACTTACTCTATTATAGTTTCTCCAGTTAGTAAATACCAACTTTTTAAGAACGTTTGGAAGGTCATTAATACTGATAAAATACCTAAGTACAGTATTGGCACTAGAAATTACAGTATGTATAAGAAACTAAAGTAGCTGAAGAAAAGAAACCACAATGACCCTTTAAAAAAAAAAAAAAACAAACCCAAAAGGTATTTGTCTTTGCTGATTACTGGCTATGCTGGCAAAGAAATCACAGGATACTCACAAGGGAGGACCAGGAAAAATGCACCATAGCCTCTGGTCTACCCAATAGTGCCACTTACTTCCAGCAATACCAGTGTCTATCAAAACTACTACCTTTAGAATTTTTCTCTACTTCTCTGATAATCTGAGATCTTAGAAACATTAAAACCAAACTGTCAGTGAAATGGGTTTAAGGCAGTTTGGTCATTCCTCAAATCCCACTTCTGCCACTGACTGGCTGTATGACTTTGGTCAAGTTATGTAATCTCTATGTTTCAATTTCCTGATCTATAAAATAGGTTAGATGGGTTAGATTGAACCATATGAAATTGCCAATACCTGACTGTTCTGACCTACTAAAAAATACAATTTCATATGGTTTCAACCTAAGTACAGAACCTACATCCTCAGGTTGTTAAGGAGATTGAGTTAATATACATACAATGATTAAAACACCACTTGAAGAGGCATGAAAGTTTATCTCCTCTAGCCATGTTTGCCAGTGAGGACACTGAGCCCAGGGAGCTCGCCTTATTCTGCATCAAATATGCCCAGTCACTGGCAGAGTTTGAGCCCTGCTTTTCTCACTCAGATTTTATGATCACCTCTCCCCTCTTTCATTAGAGCAGGAAAGTTGGGACCTGGATTCAGCACTGTTCTTTTTGGCCACCAGTTAGAACTTTTTTTTAAGAAGAAGGAAAATCTTAGAAACTAGAAAATGCTCTATAAACATTTGCTGGTGTTGTCCTCTTTTTTGGAGGTTTTCAGGGTCCTCTGAATGAGAAGGGAGGTTAAAGATTATTTTCTAAATCAGACACTACTCAAAGAACTGAAGGGAACCAGCTGTCTAATGAATGAGCTATGGAAATCACAGATCCTCAGAAAAGAAACAGAACCTAAAATTTAAAATATCTCTCTCTCTATATATATATAGTAATATGAATTTGATATTTACCAAAGAAAAACTGTCAGGGATTTTTGATGTTTGTTTTAAATCAAGGCGTAGTGACAGGTAAAGGTAGCAAGAGATAGAATGAAAGGTTAGATTTATGTAAACATACCTAAAATGAAGCACAGACTTAATATAATAAATGCTTAATATTCTTAGTTGTAGGTGCAGCTCAAATTGGAGATCACATTCTGGAAAGATAACTGCCTGTGGTGTATTCCCATATGTTATCATTTTTTGTATTTTTCTGTTGAAGAGTTGCTGTGTCATATTGTAAAGGCAGTATGTATGGAAGGAGTGAAGACAAACATCTCTAACGACACAGTTACAGACACAATGAAAGCTCACTGAGCAGAAATGTAGGCAAGATTCTGCAGAACCTTGCAATGCTCCTAGCTATCTTACAGAAAGGTGAGCCTAGGGCTAGGGGAACAGCTGGATGCATCCTAAGTGGTACTCCAGCAGTGGGACTCTACCCCTAAATCACTTTACATATTTATTTATAGAAAAATTGGAAGTGAGGAAGATAATACCTGACCACTAGATATTAAGGGAAGCAGGCTTGTTAGTGAGGGACACCAGCTTGCTGGAAAGGCGGAAGCCAGAAGCTTAGTCATCAATGCTTAGGGTCTTAAATGCTTAGGGTTATCAGTGCTAAAACTTGAAATCAGCTGGAAACCAAGAAGCCCTGTGGTTGAGCCAGCTCAGTTGCCATTGAGCCAGCTCTTCCTAGGCTAAAAAGAGTACAGTCAGGGCTTTCCAGCAGTTGAAAGGTTTGCCCCTCCTCACATGTGATGTCACTCTGTTTAAACTGAAGAAGCTCTCAGGGCTGCCACAAACAGCCACCCAGGATAAGCACCATCAGTGGTGGCCCTGAAGTCACACATGCTGGTGCAAACCTCTAAGGGTAACTGCACAGAGTAGGTAAATCCTCTAGTGTATTTGACAGAACATATCACCAGCACATTTTTCTTCTAAAAAGAGTGTTTAGAGAAACCAAAAAATCATGTTTCTTAAATAAATTGTAATATTTAGTCCCAAAGTATGTTATTTTCATAAATATTTACTTCTGTAAGAGAAGTTCACTTAAAGAAAAAAGAATAAAAGGACATAATAATAGAGACATTACATATCTGCCTCCATTTTTACTGTCTCTACCTTTTCTGAAATCTATTTTGTAGTCAAATATTGGCATTTATTTTCATTGTTTCATTTTCAATATACCCAGGAAAATGGCTATATTTAATCAATTCTAATACCAACTACGGATTCTTTGTGGTAGGTATACCTTATTGAGCTTAGTCAATGTACCAAGTTTTTGTTTGAATGTCAATTCTGTTCCCTTGTGAAAGGTGCTGCATTCAATTTGGCACGAGGTCCTTGTTCAAGAACTTGTATTTTTGCAACCATTTCAGGTATTCTAACGAGCAGTGCTTTATGCACACTTTAGAGATTTAATGACAATTTCATGAACTATTAAAATGTATCTTAAATTTGCCTACCTAAAACAACGGCTTGGGGAAAAAGTCTATAATCTCCAGAACTTTAAAAGATTTTCCTTCTTAAAAAAAAAATTCTAACTGTTGGCCAAAAAGAACAGTGCTGAATCCAGGTCCCAACTCTCCTGCTCTAATGAGAGAGAATGCATTACAGAGGAGTGGTCATAAAATCTGAGTGAGAAAAGCAGGGCTCAAACTCTGCCAGTGACTGGGCATATTTGATGCAGAATAAGGCGAGCTCCCTGGGCTCAGTGTCCTCACTGGCAAACATGGCTGGAGTAGACAAACTTTCATGCCTCTTTAAATCTGCACTGTTTATGATTCTAATGGCTATTTCAGTTGAGCATGACTGTGTTGAGCATTTAATGGAAGAACAGAAGGTACTTACAGATACGCAGTATTTTGGCTATGTAATTTAAGTGTTGTTTTTTTGTTTTTTTCCTATTATCCTCAACAAATACTAGCAATACTACTATGCCAAGCACAAAAAGATACAGTTTCTGGCACATAATAGACAATCGTAAGTGTTTACTGTGGCTGGACATAGTGGCTTATGCCTGTAATCCCAACACTTTAAGAGGCTGAGGCAGGAGGACTGCTTGAGGCCAGGAGTTCAAGACCAGCCTGAGCAACAGAGCAAGCCCATCTCTATCAAAAGTTAAAAAAAATTAGCCAGACATGGTGCTACGTGCCTGTAGTCCTAGCTAATCAGGAGACTGAGGCAGGAGGATCGCTTGTGCCCAGGAGTTCAAGGCTACAGTGAGCTATGATCACACCACTGCACTCTAGCCTGAGTGACAGAGCATGGCCTTGTCTCTAAAAACAAATAAAAATTTGTAAACACCCAAGTGTTTATTGAGTAAAATGAATGAATAAAAAAGAGAAACATTTGATAAATGAATATATACTGTTAATGGACACAATATAGAATATCATTATATTAAAATATTATATTAGAAACAATATTTATCTCCAAGGATAAAGATAAAACCACCAGAAGTTAAAAAATAGTTTATGTTTTTAACATTTGTATTATATGCCTCACGTGGGCTTTAAGTCTTTCAAACTATTAAACAATTTGATTCAGACTAATGCTTGAAAATTAAAAGCTTAAATGTTGAGATATGATATATTTAAGTGGGTATCATACAATGTTCAGCAGTTACCATGCCTTATAATGGTATTCCTTTACTTACCAGGAAGGTTGTGCCATTTGTTCACAGCAAATAACCTGTTAGCAGTAACTGTGATCACAGCAGGAGTTGCCAAACCAGGCTGGGTGTTGGCTGCCACGTGAGTAACAGGGGAGTTGGAGGGAAACTTGAGGACCATGATAACATCCTGCTGGGCTTTGTCTGTGAACATCAATGGACTCTGCAGGAGGAGATACTGTTGAGTGGGCATGACAAGACCCAAATATACAAGAAGGAAAAGACAAAGAAAGACAAGAAAGAGAGGGGGTGCAGGAAAAGAAGAGGAAGACCATATTAACACGAGTTGTAAGTGGAAGCACAGTGAGCAGAAAGGCTTGTAGAAATAGCAGTCATGATCTGACTGTTATTCATGTATGTCATTAGTTGGAATTTTGGGGGATTGAAGCAGAATACATTAACAGAAACACTTTAAAATTTATAAATTTTATGAGCTCCCTTTCCCTCCCCACTGCCATGAAAAACTAAAAGAATGATTTGATTTAGATTCTACATAGGCAAAGTGCTGGGGATTGCATTAAAGCATTCTGGTTGCTATCATGTGTCACATAATGATCTTTTAGCACTAAAAAAACAGTAAGAATGGACAATAGGCATAAAAGCAAGCCAAGGTAATTTCCAAAGATCATCAAAAGTTGTGTTGAGTTACCAGGAAGATTTTGACAACTATAAAGAGATAAGGAAAACAAATACATTTATAAACAATAGTTAGACTACATGCATCTATTATTACAGTAGAGAAATAACTTATGAACATAATATACAAACTTAATTATAAAGGTGTTTGAAAGCAATGCATAATTAAATGTACTTATAAAAACAATATATTTATATAGTGTACCAAATCACAAACACTGCCTATTGTAATGCAAATGCTACTGCTTTCTGCTGTAGCTAGGAATAAAGAGAAATACCCAGATGTTCCTCTTCCCTGTTGGTTAAAAAACAAACAAAACTAAAGCTCAAGACTTATTTGATTTCTCCTTTGAAAAACAGAGAGTAATTGAAAATGTTAAAGGAAACACTGTCTGTTCTAATAACCAGCAACCAAATAAATCTTGAAGACTACTAAGGATTTGGAACATTCTTACAACCCATATGTCATAATCCAAGACATATATAACACTGCTCTGATTTATTGGCTTTATTTATACTTTGTGGTGGTGTGCTATCATACAGTAATTGCACTGTACATTTCCAGCAATTCTCTCCTACCATGTCTGTTTTCTAATAGCTGATTAGTATCCTTCAGAATTGAAACACTTTGATGAAATGTTTCTGGCTGCTTTCCTTCTGCCATATTTCAAAACACCAGGTATATGTAAATGTGGAGGCACATATATTTAACACACATTTATTCAGAACTGGTAATAAAAAATTAAATACATTTGCATTTTTATTATCAGTCCTTTTAAAAAAGTTATTAAGAGTACTTAGAAAAACATATTGTACTAAGAATTCCTATTTGCACTCTTTGCATAAAGGTGTAAATAAAGGCAACTAATAAGCTACCCGGACACCCTTCTGAGCAAGTGGCTAAAAGCCAATCAATATTATGAGTTAATCCTCCCTGGATGCTCATTCAATTAAAGGTGTCAGTAATGCCTCATCTGATGTGGCCTCAATTAAATCCAACTATCTGATGGTGTGAAAACACAAGGGGATACAGCAACAGCAGCAAAACCAGACAAATAGGCAGCCTTCGTGTGCCTGCTAATTACTACACCTGGTGTATATTATGGCTCATGCACTTAACGCAGCACGAGATGGCTTTAATTTCTGCTCTATTCGTGTGTGTGTGTGTGTGTGTGTGTGTGTGTGTGTGTGTGGTGGGGTGCACTGATGGTTGATGGGGGAGCCCATCTGAGTACTACTAAAAACAATTAATAAACATGTGGCCTTTGATTTTTAAAACCGTAGTATCACTAGTTTCTGTCACACAAAGAACCTTTTATATGGTTTTTAAGGAATTCTGTGAAATTAGGTAAAAATGAGAAACAAGGAGCAACATGAAGGAAAATATCCCATAAGCTAATTTTAAAGAAGTCCTGGGAAATGAAAATGAACATCATTTCCAAGTACCAAGTCTTATTTTTCAATTATGTAGTTTTTAAATAATATTTACTAAAGTCAATTTATAAACTCAGAGAAAATCAGAGTACAACATAATCGTAAAGGCTCACTGAAAGGAACATACATATTTCTGAGCTTAACAGCTCATACTGTAAATATAATTAGGCTGAAATTGAATAATTCCAATGTTTATGCTCTTAAAAAACACAAAAAAAATCTCTCATGTGGAAGAAGAATGTCTTGTTTACATAGTGACTCTGGTGGGCCAACTCTAAGCCGCACGGCAAGGACAAGCCACTTTCCACAGCAAGCTGCAGACACTATGTCCAAAACTGTCCACTGCCTTCATACAACTATCTGTCCCTCTAGTCTGCTCCCGCACACCCCATCCTGACTACAGCTCCTGATGCAGGCAAGTAGCAGGAAACTCTCATGGGTGTTTCATCATATCCTTGGCTAAAAAGTATGAATGAGAAGCAGCAGAAATAAGAAAAGCACACCCCACCCTACTGGGCTACTCTGCAGTGATGGCAACAGCTGCAGATGAGCAGAGCAACTGGTAAAATAGGGATAAGAGAAACAAAACCTCTTTTAACACTGGGTTCCTCTGTGAGCCAAGGCTGGGGTACAAGTAGGAAATTGCTAGCCAGATTTCATCAGTTTTTCCAGATTAAGTATACGTTTATCGACAACTCTGTTTTCTTTTTAAAATGCCTTTTTTCCCCATGCACAATATGCACCAAGCAAAAAACACAATTTGTGCAAGTCTGAAGAGGAGTTCAGGTATTTGGTTCAGAGGATAAAGGTAATAGAAAAGACGGCTTCCCATCCTTACATAAGCATGAGCCTTCCCAGACTTCTCACCCTCGGGATAGCAAAGCTGCTCTGCCTGTATGAGCCAATAAGCCTCTGCCATGGAGGATGGTTGGGCAGTGACCCCGGCAGAAAGTCAATGGAGCAGGGGAGGTGCTTCCATTTGCCAGCACCAATGCAGCCTCAGTCTCAATGGCAAGCTATTACTAAAGCTAATTCCAAACACAAACATAAATCATTCTTACTATTTTTATGGCACTATCTTCCATTGTTCTTGCTAAATGTTCGCTCTCTGTGTAGTCTTCTGCCCACTAAAATCACTTTTTATGTTCACCTAATTCTGATTTTACTGATTTAAAAACATGTAGGGGAAAGAGTGATGCAAACAATTTTTAAAATGTGTATAGCTTATGATGGCCAATTCCTATTGCTAGATGAAGAAGGACAAAAAGTCTTGGAAGAAGAAGGAAAATGACAAAGAGCACTGAGGGAAAAAAGACACAGAAGAAGGTGATGTGGGAAGAGAAAGGAAAAAAAGAAGAAAAAAGAGCCAGAGGTAGCAGGGCCTCCTCTCTATTTCTTTCTTTCTTCACTGCTACTCTTTCCTTCCCAGTATTTATCAAAATTCTGCTATCTTTATGCCACAACATGGAATTTGACTTTATATAATTGTTCATTATATTTATAGGAACAGACGCTGTAGTCTCTATTCTTAATTTAAAACAGGAAAGAGCAACTTCTTTTTATAAGCGACAATTGAAAAACAATATCAATAGTCTATTCCTTAAAATTTATGTTAATCATGCACTTCAATTTGTTACTGTGCCTTTTTTTTTTTTTTTCTCATTGAAGAATTTTCCCCCTAAAATTTCGGGAACTATAAAGGTAAAATAGCCATATTATTTTGTAGCTCAAGTCTATTTCCCTACCCATGATTCTGGGCTGACTTTTGACTTGCTTTGACCAATAAAATGTGGCATAAATGATGTGTAAGTTCAAAAGCAAGCCTCAAGAAGTCTGGCCGCTTCTGTCTCCATTCTCATGGGACTGCTCCTACCATGGGAGTGGCCTGGTCTAGCTTCCTTAAGGACGAAAGGCCACATGGAAAGAGAAGCTGGCTACATCAGCCCACCCCCGAGAAGTGTGTGAGTGAGCTGAGGTGAAAAGAGTGGAAAAGATTTTCATCTAACCCTCAGAATCATGAGAAATAAAATACATTATTGTTTTAAGCCACTAAGTTTTTGGTGGTTTGTTATACCAAACCATCATTTTCCCCCCAGTGTTGTCCCTGCCCTTCAGTAACAGTATCTTATGTATTAGAATTTGTTTTAAAATTCCCAAACTGAAAAATATATTGGAATGTAGAGAATAAACACAATAGCAAAACTAATCTAGAAACTCAGAGGATCAAACCAGAAAAGTCATCAACCCTATATCTGGAGTCCTTTATCCTACAGGGAGGATTCATGACAATTATGGACCTTTCAATTTTGTAACACAAGACACCAACTGATGAAATACATTGGAGCAATATTTACCTTCTCAAAGACTCCAGGAGACAATGCAATAACATCTGCTGCTTGTTAGCAGGTTAACAAATATTGTATAAAAAAACAAACCCACATGTGGTGGAGAAACTCAAGCACAATGAAAGACTGTTATGAATATCAAGCATGATCTGAAGGAGAGGCAGGAAATGAGGAGAGTAAAAATAGCACTTACCACTTGCATGGCAGAACCTCTGGGAGGATGGGGCTCTATGAGTAGTTGAGAAGGAGTCTGTCCAAAACTTCGAATTTGAGCTTCAATAGCCTGAAAAGGGCAGGGGCAAGTCTGAGTGTTAAGAGGTGCTAATTACAGGGAATAGAACCCCAACTGTCACCTGAAAATATCATTCCATACTCTGGCTTGTTTCATGTTGAAAATCAACCTGTGTTTTCACAGTGGGGCTAACCACCTGGCAAGGGCATTGAGGGTGAGGTCATCGTTTAGAACCGTGGAAGTTGTTCCTATAAAACTCTGCAAAACTTTCTCATCTTGTTCAGTGATATGAAACAGAAACCAGCTATTACAATCAGAAATTGTCCTTTTTGGCTTCATCTCTGTTTTCTTGCATTTGGTTTTCCTGCTTGCATCATCCCCAATGATGAAAAGCTAATCTTTTACAGGTATAGAGAAAAACGATTGCTTCTTTGATTCTAGGTCCCATTTCATCCTGGGGAGTAAAAAGGAGGAAAAAAGAAACATAACACCTGTGAAACTGGCTTGATGCTATATTAATTTTGCGATAGGAAGAGCATTATTGTTGACAGTCTCTTTGAAGTTAGATAACTAAATAACAAAGTAAAAGCCATATGTTGCATCTAAGCATGAGACGGTTAACCCAGGGAGTAACTAAACATGAGGAACATGTGTATGTGTGCTCTTTTTGAAAGATGTGTGCTTTTGCAAGGCACTCTCCTACTATAGCTCTTGGTGCACACATAGCACACAGATGCCCATTTCCATCACCAACCACCCATCATGGGAAACTGCTAAATGCCAGGTGCTATCACATCTGTAAGCATTTTGTTTACTTGTTTATATCTGTTTCTTCCCAGTAAAATACAAAAGCCATGAAAGCAGGAGTTTATGTATCTTCTTCACTGTTAGATCCCTAAATTGGCTGAATGAATAAATGCTACATGATGGGTGAGGGGAGAGAAGGAAGCAAGGGTATATAAAGGCTACTTCGACACTCCCACAGCAGTCAGTACTCTTAACTCCCAGGCTAAAAGGATGAAGAAAACCCTCAAACTAATAAGAATAAGAATTGGAGCCAAAAGGAAGTGAGGCAGGGACTAGGATCATTTTCAGAACATCATCTCAAATTTTTTTGATAGAGTGAAATTAATTTATGATTAAACATCAAGAACAAGCTTGAGAAAAAGATCATAAAATGGCAACCTGAAGGCTAAAGGTAGTCATAAAGAAGGAGGTAGCAACACTGCTATTTAATGATATATGAACTTATGGACTTAGTTTATGAATGACAACTTTAAGTCTTTTTGAAGAACAGCTGGTAAGGATGGGCATGGTGGCTCATACTTGTAATCCCAAACCAAGACAGGAGGATCACTTGAGGCCAGGAGTTCAAGAACAGCCTACACAGTAAGACCCTGTCTCTACAAAAAGTAAATTGACTGGGTGTGCTGGTGTGTGCCTCAAGTCCCAGATACTTAGGAGGCTGAAGTAGGAGAATAGCTTGAAGCCAGGAGTTCGAGGCTGCAGTGAGCTATCATTGCACCACTGCACTCCAGCCTGGGCAAGAGTGCAGCCTGAACAAGAGTGCACTGTACAAGAAAGACTGGTCTCCTTAACAGTTGCCTTCTGTGGTTCCTGCCCGGCACCCCACATACCTCCCTGATTAAAAGGGGAGGGGAGGTGGCAAAGAACTTATTGTTTCAGTACTTAGCCTATCATGTCAGATGGCTCAGAGTGCTAATCCTGACTCTGACACATATCTGCTGTTTGACTTTGGGCAATTAGCTTATCTCCATTTCCCATCTATAAAGAAACAGTAACAATAGCTAGTTCATATAATTGTTTGGAAAATGAAATAAGATAATGCATATAAAGTGCTTAGCACAGTACCTAGCACATACAAAGCACTAAATAAAATGCTGTACTGTATTATTATTTCATGTGGGAGTTAGTGTGTTCCCCACTTAACACAGCTAAAATAAAGAAGGAAGAAATGCTTCCGGAGTTGATGTAGGAAGAGAATGGGAAATACGTTATTTAAGAAAACTGAAATCTGGCTCTGGATTTCAAAATATAGCACAGGGCTAAGAGCCTAGAGACAGAGAGATTTCTTTGAAGGTTCTGAGAACAGTCCAAAACATGAGGAATTATACACCTGGATCCTTATGGAAGCTCTGGTAATAGTAAGAAAGAGATGAATATGTGAACCAGCTAAGGAAAAATCAGTAGGTCTTAGGGACTGATGACTTTGAGCCATGAAGAAAATACAAAGCTAATTCCTTTTCTTAAAACAAACAAACAAACAAACAAACCACTTGCACGTTTCAGAGAATACTAAAGCAATGAGCAGAAATAGGAGTACAGGAGTTTCTGCTAGGGAAAACAAGTTTGGCAGGAGAAAGACAGTAGATTTTATGTCAGACACATGGAATCCAAAGTGATAGTGATAACCATTTATCTAGGTCAATATGTCCAATGTGTAAAAGAAAGCCCAAGAATGGCTCTGAGGTGAGAGAAGAGAGGTATTGATTTTGGTGTCATTCATACAAAAGAGAAATTTAAGTTAATGTTTATCTTTCTCTCTTGTTGTACATGTATGTATGTTTTTAAGCAGCAGAAATGATCTCCTTTTTGAAATGAAATATTATATGAAACCTCAATACATGGAGATAGGGTTATTCAACTTTACAGGGGTGAAACCATCCCTAACAAGCCTCCTCAGCAGCCTCTGAGATAACTCTGAGAATTCCTTAGGGCTCTGGAGCACAGTCTGAAACTATACTCATTAAGCCCTGGGAGGAAAATACATGAGACCTAGACACAAAAGCACCTAGAGCTCAACCTCAAGAAGTATTTATATTTAGGGTATAAATGAGGAAGTAATGAAGAAGACAGAGAGAGAGCGGTCAGAGGGTGGGTGGGAGGAAAAGCAGCATAGAGTGATATGGAAGCCATAGGATGAGGGTTGTGAAGAGAGAATGGGCAATAATGCCAACTACGATAGAGAAGATATGAATGATGACATTAGAACATATACATCTTTATTATAGATACAAATTTAATATAACTGACCTTAATATTACATACAGTGTTTTCCACTTAACAATGTTTTGAGATAAAAGGTTATGGATGATGAGACAACTTTCAAAAATACCAATCTCCTCTTTTTAACTAACACTTTAGTCAAAATTTGTATACAACTGGCACATTACTGAAAACTCTGAGGAAAAGCCTTTTTCAAGTCACATAATATAGTGGTCTGATTATTCTACCTCAATGACAGGATAAAAGCTATATTCTCTCACACAGGTTAAATAATAATAAAGTTTCTTTCCAAGTCTTGAAGGCATCTGAAAAGGCTGTGGAATTCTCAGACACAAATGCTTTACTTCTCGACTAACCTTTGAGTTCTTGATATTAAAAATGCAACAGAAAGGACTTTTTCAAGTGTGAAAATTATAGAATAAGATTGTAAGGTAATGACTATGATCTCAAAACTTTATAGTCACACTTTATATCATCAACTGACAATTCCAGATTCTCCTCCATGCTTTTAAAATTCATTTGCCATTTTTCATTCATCTTAATCTCTGAAGCAATTTACAGAGATTCTCCCTTCTGTGGCTTCAATGGCTTAATGCTTAGACTGGCTCTGTAGTCTACTCCTTTAATCTCTGTCTTTTGCTGACTTCTTTGTCATCCATATATGAATTTATTACTGAAAGTTCTCTTTTAGCACTATGATTCACTCAACTTAAGCTTGCTTTCTTGGAATTTTTTTCTGTTGGGCTTCAATCTCTACCTCTATCTGAAAGGTTTCCAGTCCTATGACCAGAGGACTGCCCGCTCCCATGAAGTTTGCCCTGGCCATCTTGTGTGTAAGCACGTGTATGTCTTAGCACATCTAAAATCTTAAAATACCATTTTTTATTTTAGCATTCCTCAGTCAAGAATTAGATTCTTCTGATTTTTTTAAGCTCAGAATCTTGTCAATATTTTAAAATTTTCACCTGTTTCACATATAAGCCACTAAGCCTAATCACTTCAAAGGATTCACCACTCCTTTCTGAATCCAGGCCCTTATAATTTCAAGTATCGATTATTATAATAGTCTCTTTGCTGGTTCCCCCCTCTATTCAGTTTCTGCCTTCAGCATATCCTGCAGAACTGAGTTTTCCTAAACTTGCCTTTATGCAATATTTCTCTGGTCAAATGTCTTCAAGTGATTCCAAGTACTTAAAAGATAACGCCAGGCATTGCACGTTTTCCTACCTCTCTAACTTTTATTCTCTCATCCTATCTATTACCTTATACCAGTGTTCCTTTTCAGTCAAGCTGGTTTTCTTCTACAAATATAAGCCATCTCTGTCTTACAATTTCTACCATGCCACTGCCCGTCATACAATGGTCACACTTATCTTCAGTTTTCTAAGTTCTAGCCCTCTCTAGAAAACGCTGCTTGAGTTCTACCAAGTTTCCCTAATCTTGTTAAATAATATTACACCTGTTCATACTGCTCATTACAGTATATACTTGATTCAGAATTCCCTGTAATGTTATTTATGTCTGTCATTACAACTATACTGTAAGGCAGTGGTCCCCAAACTTTTTGGCACCAGGGACTGGCTTCATGGAAGACAATTTTTTCATGGACCTGGTTGGGGAGCGGGGGTGGATATGGTTTGGGGATGAAATTGTTTTACCTGAGATGACCAGGCATTCGATTCTCAGGAAGTATGCAACCCAGATCCCTCACATGTGCAGTTCACAATAGGGTTTGCATTCCTATGACAATCTAATGCTGTGGGTGATGTGACAGGAGGCAGACCTCAGGCAGTAATGCTTGCCCACCACTCACCTCCTGCTATGCAGCCTGGTTCCTAACAGGCTGTGGCTCAGCGGTCGGGGACCCCTGGTATAAGGGTCTGAATATCATATATGTGCAACAGGTAGAACAGTACCTTGCCCATAGTATTTACACACACAAAAATTTACTGAGTGCCTGTTATACAGCAAGCCAGCCAGGAACCCTTATGACTCATCTGTGGTTGGACTGGGGACAAAACCAAGTTTGAGAGATGAGCACACGTCTTGATGAGGGCTGACTGAGGTTGCAGGGGAAGATAAGGAATGTTAAGTAAAGGCTGGTATTTGCTATTACAAAGAAACCAAATGAGTCTCTCAGGGAAGCTCTGAAAGATGTCACTAAAGGCAGTAATTCTCATTTCTTCAGCTCCAGCATACTGGAGGATATGACAACACTCCATTGTCTCACTATAGTAGTAATTCTTAAGGTCAAGTGAGAAATCCTGGGGTAATATGTATGATTTGAAAAAGTCCCTCAAGTGATTATGTTTATTGCCTTATCTTCACTTGTCTATTCAGTCCTCTGTATAGAGCAATACAAAATGTAAAGGTATAAATGAGGTGTGAAATAACAGGAAACATACAAGCACCCTTAAACCCTGTAAGGTCCAGGAAGGTGGGTTGGTAATAGGGTAGCTTAACAAACATTACCAAATGCCTCAACTGTTTTTAATGAACTCTCCTTCACCTAGAGACTTTTCGTCCTAGGTGATCACTTTTTAGACATTCAGTTATGTAAAATTTTTCATTATGGAATAGGATAATGAATCCCTATGTATCCATTAGCCACCTTCAACAATTATTAAGACATTTGGCTTTAGGTTATCTTAAAGTGAGGTCAATCTAGACAATGTCCTAGATAGATTCATTGAAAAATAAGAGAATGTTTCTGCCTTTAAGCAATTTGTTTTTTTTAACCTCTAATGCAAGACTGTACATACGGAGAATAAAAGTATCTTACAATGACCAAAAATATAAGCATTATCTGGCAGCCTTCATATTTCTTCAAAGGGGCTGAATATACTCAGACTTCTAAGGAGATGTTCAATCCTTAAGTTGCAAATTTGATCACGTGACTCAAAGCCTTCCATTCCAAATCCTTATCCTGGGTAGCACCACACATAGGATTAAGTATGCAGACACTGAAATCAGACAGCCTCAGTTCAAATCTTACCACTATCACATATTAGAACAGTGATTTTGGGCAAGGTACTTAACCTTCTGTGCCTTAATTTCCTCTTCAAAAAATTGTGATAATAACTGTCAGTATTTTATTGGGTTGTTGTGAGGATTAAATGAGATAATATACAGCACTTAGAACAGTTCATGGCACATACTAAGCTATCAGTAAGTGTGTGATATTATTACAGCATATATATTAAAGACTTAACACAGTGCTTGGCTAGGGTTAAGTAAGTACTTAAGTACTCAGCAAATGTTACCAACTACTCATCATTAAGATTAATAGTAATCTAGCCCCAACCACTGTCCATTTCACCACTCTATAATATGACATGTAATCAGCATCATATTGCCTTTAAGCTCTTGTTTATATTTTCTATTCCTTTTCTCTGTGTGGTTTTTTGCCTCCTCATTCTTGAAGACTTAACTCAGGCATCTCTGGCCTCTGGGAGATCTTTCTTGACCTCACCCAGACTGTTGCTGTCCCTCCCTTTTTGCTCTTGTAGCAACACGCATAAACTTTTACTGCCTATTTATCTAATACTAATTACTGGTTTAATTTTCCAACTTATTGATCAGACTATAAGGCTCCTTAAGATCAGAGACTGCCTAATATTTCTGTGCTTCTACAGCTTGGCACAGAGTAGGTGCTCAGTAAATATTTACCGAGTGTATGTCCATGCAAATCAACTTAATTTAGGAGGGATGCAGCTAAGAAACACACTACTACCATAATCACAGAGCAGTCTAGTATTGAATAAAATATTATATTAAAACATTTGTAAAGAAAGCTTGCCTTATTATTTAATATTCTTATTCATCAATTTCCAATTATTCTGTAAACAGCCTGTTACTACTTTCTATAATAAAACCTGAAGTCAGCAGGCAACATTCCAGATGTTGAGATATATAGTAATAAAAAAGACTATGCAAATACTTCAAGACATTCCAGTAAAACCACAGATTTATATTTTATAAACAGCATCTCAAATATTACCTAGAGAATTTATTAATGGATTTTTAAATGGAAATATTATGAAGAGATTTTCAACAAGCTGTGTATTCTATTGTTTTTGTGTGTGCCAACTATTGCATACTTGCATGATTTTATAGCTATATATAGAAAAAGAGACTATATATAGAGAGAGAATATACATACACATACTAGACAGAACGAAAGGAAGAAAGAAATAAGAAATAAAAGTAAAGGAAAGTAAACTTGGCTTAGTGACAATGTTGTATTTGGCTTCAACTTAACAAAGACGATTTTAGTCTCTCTGACCTAGGCTTTTTAATCTAACTGAGGAAACAAGTTAACTCAGTACAGCACTTAGTAACCAACAATAAATACTGTAAAATTTTATTTAAGATAGAGGGTAGGGGAGAAATAACTTAAACATATGGACACAATTAATATATATGCTGTTTTTTTTAAGCACAGAACTCTGAAATTGCATTTTATCACCTACATATTTACATCTGAAAGCACTATAAAATTGGAATAGGGAAATAGAGACAAAATAATTTATTAAGAAAAGATATGTCATTTATTAATATATTAAAACTTTTTCACATTGCCAAAATTAAGTTCAAGAAAGCTGTTGTAAGATGCTAATCTACATCTTTACCAAGAAATGTTTAAGCATTCCAAGACTTCATAGATTAAATTATTTTCAATATTTTAAAAGTCACACTAAGACCATCCAGTGATGTCTACTGTGGTATCATACCATTACTTGTGCCAGTTTCCTTCTTTCCCTTCAGATATTTGAACCTAAACTGTAGAACACTTGCTGGATATTTGACAGGTTTCTACTCAGTTTACAGTCTAGCTAACTAGCCTCAGTGCCCTTTGGAGCTATGGTTCAACTTTAGCTTTGATATCAGTAAGTTTAAAAACATATAAATCAAATGACTACTTACTCTATCAGGTTTAAAAGAAAGAAAGACAAAGCATCATTTAGAAACATTTGAAAACCAGACTCCCACTTAACCTTAAGAAAGAAATACAAAGTTATGAATACTTTTTAGTTGTCACAGCAATAAATTCACAAAATTAAAAACTAGTATAATGAACCTAACTCAAAGTATTTAAAAGAGTCTTCTAAGATTAAAATGTAAATATTTTAAATGCCCTAGAAATAAAAACAAAAAATTCAAACTTTATAAAGCATAAACATAAAAGATAAATAGTTTTTCAGGAAAATGGATACACTAGGATATGGAATATTTAAAACTCAAGCAGATAAATGTTCAAAATATATAGCAGAGGATATTTTCAATGAAAATTTGCAAAATAATCTATTAATACATAGAAAAGTAAATGAAATTCAACAGAAGTGATTCTATGTAAGTTTGGACTTGAAAGACTTAACATTTTTAGTTTTGAGAACGTAGACATAAAGATAGATATCTAAGAATTTAGACAAAAGTCAAGTTTGTACATTGTCAAATAAAGATTGACCTATTGATTCCAGTTCTACGATTCTTTTTTCTTTTTTTTTTTGACAGAGTTTCACTCTGTCACCCAGGCTGGAGTGCAGTGGTGCAACCTTGTTTCACTGCAACCTCCATCTCCCAGGTTCAAGTGATTCTCCTGCCTCAGCCTCCCTGGTAGCTGGACGTAAAGGCATGCACCACCACACATGGTAATTTTTGTATTTTTAGTAGAGATGGGGTTTCGCCATGTTGTCCAGGCTGGTCTCAAACTCCTGACTTCAGGTGATCCGCCTGCCTCGGTCTCCCAAAGTGCTGGGATTAAAGGCATGAGCCACCATGCCCAGCCCCACTTCTATGAATTTTCATAAGGAAAGAATCAGATGAAGACAAAAAGATTTAAGTACAAAGATATTATAGTACTGTTTAAAACAGTAAAAATTGGAAGAAAAAACTACTTAAACTCTGATAATGGAATACTATGCAGCCATTAAAATGAGTTGAATATACCTGACGTAGAAACTAGTTCATAACATACTGAAGAAAGAAAAATTTCTAACTACCAAAGTGTATAGAGTATGACCTTATTTCAGCTAAAAAATGTGTATGTGTACACACACACACACATATACACACACACATATACATAAAACACATATACTTTCCTGTGTTATGTGCATACATACATACATACATATGCATGAACACTTGCATGCAAAATCTAGAGGGGTATATTCCAAACTATTATTGGCTATTTTCTCTAATGGAGGAAGGATGAAAAGATTGGCAGAATAAAAATGTATACTTTCCTCATTTTTATACCAATTGATATCGTACACAAAGCATGTATTACTTTTGAAATAAGCATAACAATTTTCATTTTGAAAAAATCTAAAACTGAGACAATTTTTAAAAAAAGGTCTGCAAATATTTGCTTTTGTTTTGTCTTTTTTGATGTTGTTGTTGTTGTTTTGAGACAGGATGTCACTTTGTCGCCCAGGCTGGGGTGTAGTGATATGATCTCGGCTCACTGCAACCTCTGCTTCCCGGGCGCAAGCGATCTTCCCACCTCAGCCTTCTGAGTAGCAGGGAGCCACAGGTGTGTGCCACCATGCCTGGCTGATTTTTCTATTTTTGTAGAGATGGCATTTTGCCATGTTGCCCAGGTTGGTCTTGAACTCCTGAGCTCAAATGATCTGCCCACCTTGGCCTCCCAAAGTTCTGGGATTACAAGCCTAAGCCACCACGCCAGGCCGAGCCACCTGCCTCGTCTTTATGAAGTTTTATTTATCCATTAACATAATGGCAAGAAATATATATATTTTTAACTTTTATTTTAGGTTCAGAGGGATATGTGAAGGCGTGTTACATAGGTAAACTTGTGTCCTGGGGGTTTGTGGTATAGATTATTTCATCACCCAGGTATTAAGCCCAGTACCCAACAGTTATCTTTTCTGCTCCTCTCCCAAGGAATATTTTGTAACCATCTAAGAACAACTTCAGTTGATAAACTGGTCAAAAACTTAAATCTATAGACCTTGCTATAAAATTAATTTTGTTAATACTGAGTTTACTTTTTAACTTATCTGTATCTGATTCCAAGGATCCCTTAGTTTTAGCAACATTTTGCCATCATTCAGTATTAATTAAATATAAACTTGTTTAAGTAAATAATGTGTTTTCCTCCAAAAAGCACTCAGAATGCATCAGGTAACTGGAAACAAATACATATCATGATGGAATGGAGTACATAAAACACAAAGAGAAAGAGCAGCTTGTTAAATTAAGTAAAACATGTTTAAAAACAATAATGCAAAGAAAAGGGGGAGAAGGAAATTAGAGAGGGAAAGGAGTATTTTTACTAGCATATCTACTCAAATAATATTATTATGCAAGTTACTAATATAAACCATGATGTAATTATAATTTGTGAAAATGCACATAGAGTTTCCCGTTAGTGCCTGTAACTGAGCCTGTACTTTTCAGGCACATTAAACTGAGTCCCAACCCAGCCTCACTACAATCTCCAGTTCTTGTAGCTGTCCATCTACTACAGCATAATCCCAGCTGCCAATCTGAAAGAAACCAGCTAGTCAGAGCAGACACAACCAACAGAAACAAACGTCAGTCAATAATGTTCAGCGGCACTGTGTTCATGGATAATTTCAAACAGTATCTCTGTCTAGAACACTGATGTGCTCATTCAAAACACCTCCATCTCTGGCTACTGGAACTGAGTAGATAAAGCAGCCTGCCTAGAAAAATAAGTGGAATGTCTTCAAAGAGGTTGCCAATGCTAAGAAGCAAATGTTGAAAAAACACAGTGAAGTTCTTAAGGGGGAAAAAAAAGCCAACAACATCCAGAGAGTTAATTTTTACCTTCAGAAGGTTAAATTATTTCTCAAAACCAGACAAATACGTTTAAACTGTGTCATGAAAAGCAGCAGTCATTGGTTATTCATTTGCTAAGAGTGACCTAGATGAAGTAAAGATGGTGCCTGAAAGGAAACAGGGGTTCATGACAAAAGTCATCAGTATAATAGAACAGCTCAGAATTCTGTAGGTAGTTAATAGGAAAAAACATCATAAAAATATTAATACTTTGCTTCATGCCCTTGAGTGTATAATTTAGTTACACCTAACTTAACTAGTAAGTCTGCAAAAGATATAATCATGAGCAAAATACAGAGTAGCTTTACTGACAACTTTGATGCTCATTTAATTGAATAAGGGAATTTTTGTCTGATTATTATGGTTTTGAAGTAAAAGAAACTCTGGCATAATTTTATGGTATTTTAAATGTAGGTTTTCAATTAAAACCTGACTAATCCTTCCCGTTTATTTGGCTTCTCATTGTACAGTTCCCGCCCTGCACTGTGTCAAATCTGCCATCTGTGTAACACACTTCTGGCCAGAGATACTTCATGATTATTTCTATAACACTTTGGATTGTGACTGCATGAAATCTTAACTTATTGTATTCAATACTCCTAATTTACTATATTGCTACAACCACTGTAATCGTGTCCTACTCTTAAATCTCACTACAGTCACAACAAAGATTCTTGCGACACCTGCTTAAAACAGGCTTACAGACCACTCCCCCAACTATTTAACAAATGTTAACAATGCTATAAATACTAATTGTGTTTATGCTTTCTGAAAGATTCACTGCAGCCAGTGTTCTGCAGCAGTGTTGGAGCTGAAATGAGCTGTTGACTCCCACCAACAGACTGATGGAATTCTAAGCCAAAAATGCTTTTCCTTGGATAAGATATCTGATTTGCTACTGCTGTCATGAAACTGGGGTCATGTAAACTTAAACATTGCTGCTGCTTCTTTTGGAAAACAGACCTCAGAGTGATTACGCATAGCTAAGACAGTATTTGGAAGGATAAATTTGGAGAAGGGAAAACCAACCACTGACACTAAACACAACTCAGGGAAAATTTTCAGGTTTTACTTTCATGTTGAGGTCACTTGTATATAGTAATTCTTTAAACTGGGCAATATCATGGCGCTCCCTCTTCCCTATTTATCAATGCAAATAGAGCTGAGTTCCATTTTCAAAAGGAAATTTAAAACTTTAATTTCTGAACTCACATAAACATAAAACAATGTATTTACGTGAAAAGTTAAGAAGAAAATGACACTTTCAGAGGAAATGTAGCAAGTACTTATAACAAAGTAAAAGATGAAAAAGCACAGTTAATATTGTTCATATTAAGGTTGTCTGACAGCAACATCTATCTGCAAGTATCTTTCAGCTTTTGAACCCCTACCCCTTCTTCCAACCTCCAGGTGCACCCCAAGATCTGCCCTGGTGCCCCCTATACAACAACTGCTCCAGACTCTGCTGTTTTTGTACTTTTCCTTTTATCAAAACCTACTGTCCAGTCTTGTTTACAGCCAGCCATATGATTGGAAAGGATTTTTTTTTAAAGGATTTGTAACCAAATAAGTGATCTCTAATGGTAGAATTTCAGGCATTAGAAAGGATGATGAGTTCTGTGGCAGAGGCTTTTTTTCTTTACATACACATCAAAGTGCATCAAAGAGGAACTTATAGCTAGACATTAGCATGTGACTCTCGCATTAGTTACCAGTTTGAGGATTAGGGCTTTCTAGTTTCTCACTTTATACTTTCTGTATTATTTGTCTCTTGAAATAGTTAACATGTATTGCTTTGATAAATACATTTTTAAAGTACTTTGTATAACTATTTAATTATACACACACACACACAGACACAGGCACACAAAAGTAGTGAACCCAGAGATCTAGAATTCATGAATCTTAAGCCAAAAGTTTTCTTGCTTTTAGATAATGACAAAAACTACAATTAACAGCGATATATCTAAGATATTTTCCCTAAAAGTAGAAGTGTTCTTTGTGTTCCCCCTCAAATATGATGGGAAAAAATGAAGAAATAAACTCAAATGTTAAAAAGTATGAAAACTCCCATAACTCAGTGGGTTAAATAACACACACAGAAAATTAAGAGATTGGAGGTACTCTGATTTCTGAGTGAGATAAAAGTTAAGAAATTGTAAATGCCTTCATCCCTGTCAAAGTTACATGAAGATCATTATAGACAGCCAGTACCCTAATAACACTGAATGTTGAGAAAGAACATGGCCAAAACCCAGAAAGTAATTAAAAAACACCTCTGAGCAGCCAAAAACAAAGTCAGAATTCACATCCTCATGTTAACATATATTGCTTGTTCAGTTTTTCAAGAAGCGGCTTCTTTCCCCCTGAAAAGGGAAAAAGAGTTGTGTTTGGCTTTTTCTCTCTCTCTGATTTTCAAGAGACATAATTTTTTAGAATATAGAAAGAGGCAGATGAAATAATTCCATGATCTCATTAACCAAAGATAATGACCATGAACATTTTGGGGTCCATAATTCCAGGCTTTTCCTCATGCGCTTGTATTTTATATGTTTCATAACATTATCTGTTATTCACTGTAATATGGCAAAATATACTTCCATGGTAATACATGTAGATTTACGCAGCAACATTTTTGATGACATACAGTATTCTACTGTGTAAATTTACCAATATTTAATTAACTAGTTCTCTACCAGACATTTATGTTGCTTTTTCTTTTTTTTTTTTTTTTTTGCTATTATGATAATATGGTTTGGCTGTGTCCCCACCCAAATCTCATCTTGAATTGTAGTTCCCATAATCCCCACATCGTGGGAAGGACCCCATCGGAGGTAACTGAATCATGGTGGTGGTTTCCCCCATACTATTCTTGTGATAGTGAGTGAGTTCTCACGAGATCTGATGGTTTTATACGGGGCTTCCCCCTTCACTCGGCTCTCATTCTTCTCTCTCCTGCCACCTTGCAAAGAAGGACATGTTTGCTTCCCCTTTCACCATGGCTATAAATTTCTTGAAGCCTCCACAGCCCTGCAGAACTGTGAGTCAATTAAACCTCTTTCCTTTAGAATTACCCAGTCTCGGGTATGTCCTCATAGCAGCATGAGAACAGACTACATATGAACATATATGAACAACTAGATAACTGAATTTTTTTTCACACTTGGTCAATTACTACTTTTGGTTAGAGTTCTAAGTAAATAGTGCATGAACATTTTAATAATTAATACAGATTGCTATAAAGATTCAACCTATTTTCATTCTCCCCAAATATATGACAGTATCTGTTTTCATTAGATTTTATCATTAAAATTGATAGCATTAAAATTTTTATCATTTTTAATCTTAGATAATCTAATGGACAAAAATGCTATTGTGTGTTCAATTTAATGTCATTGATTAATAGTGAGGATGAACTGCTTCTCTTACTGGGTCTTGCTATTTGCCCAGGCTGGTCTCAAACTCCTGGGCTTAAGCGATCCTCCCACCTTGGCCTCCCAAAGCATTGGAATTACAGGTGTGAGCCACTGTGCTCAGCTTAAAGTGCTTTTCATATGTGCCTTGCATTTTATCTTTCATGAGTTTTCTATTCCTGTACTTTGTTATTTGTTGTTGCTTTAGATGTTCAGAAACTTCCGTTTTCATGTAGTTTTTACACATGAATATATTAATTTCTTTAATAACTTTTAGTTTTGATATTAAACTTACAAAGGCCTTCCCCTTCATGTAATCAGGAACAGAAATGTCAGTGTGATAGAACACATCAACGAGGAAGAGAACAGATGACATGAGATCAGAGAGGTACGCAGGGCCAGATCATGTGAGTCAAGCAGATTTTATTCTATGTCTGATGTGAAATAGGAAAGTTTAAGAAGGAAGTGAAATGATCTGACTTACAGTTTCAAATACCACTTTGGCAGCTCTGTGGAAAGTGGACTGTAGGTAGGCAGGGATAGAAAAAGGTGACATGGTCTACTAACGTTAGTCCAGTGGGGAGAGGATGGTGGTGGCTTGAACTAATAATAATGAACAGACATGAATGGTTTCCAAATATGTTTTAGAGATCTCACCAACCTAGCTGCTCTTTTGAGACAGAGTCTTGCTCTGTCACCCAGGCTGGAGTACGGTGGTGTGATCTTGACTCACTGCAGCCTCTGCCTCCTCAATTCAAGCAATTCTCATGCCTCAGCCTCCCAAGAAGCTGGAACTGTGGGCACATACCACCACACCTGGCTAATTATTTTTATTTTTTTAGGGACAGGGTCTTACTATGTTGCCCAGGCTAGTCTCGAACTCCTGCCCTCAAGCAGTCCTCCTGCCTCAGCCTCCCAAAGTGCTGAGATTACAGGTGTTAGCCACCTTGCCTGGCCTATCACCAACTTCTTACGCTCTCCCTACCTACCACATGATTTTTTTCTAGTCATAGAGCCATACTGTGCTCCTTCCCACAATGCCATACTCTCTGCTTTGAATGTCCCTTCCATTTCTTTTGCTTCACCGACTTAACTCAAATTTCTTAAGGATTATGTTCAGACAGTTGATACTTTCTTAATCTGGGTTGGAAATGCCTCCTTTGTGCTCCTGTATCAGTGAACGTAACATTGCCATATATATATTTATTTACATATATACACACACAGACATATGCGTATATGCATTTTTAAAAATATATATATTTCTTACCTACTGAACTTCATCAATGAACTATTTCACACTAAGATACTAATGTCTAGATACTAAGCTCTCAACCTTTGTATATTGCAGACAGCATTTATATGACAATTAATGGGTGAATTCTGGATAAGGATACAGAATTGTTCTAGAAACCATGCCTATAAATACAATTATACTTTAAATATATTAATTTAAGGAAAATACTTATGTTAAATCTTTTAGAAGAGGGAAAATTATTTTATAAAATATTCATCATGTATTTAATTTGTGCATTTGGATTTTAAGAGAATTTTTTTCTTAGTAAAAATAGTTATTCTTACTCATATCTGACCCTGAATTCAAATATTCTAACTTTTATCTTTTTTGAAAATTTCTTCTTTCCTTGGGTTTTACTTTTTTCAAAAATGGGGTTAGAAAGGCTTAATAAGATTGTGTTTGAAAGAAAAGAAGTGAATGAGACAAGCCAAAATCAGCAGAATAATCAGAAAACGATCAACTTTTATTATTTGTCCCTTATCTATAAAAGAATATATGTAATATTGAAGAACTAGAATAAGTTAAAAAAATGTTAAAGGCAGGGAAAAAAAGAATAGTGCCAAAATACAGAGAAATAAAGAAGAGTAAACAGATAAGAATATATTCTTAAGTTGGGGTCACAAGATAGTTTTTGAAAGATTAGCATATTTCTCTGAAAAAGAATTCTTTCTGGTGTGTGATATATGTAAATGCAGGCATAGTTGTATATTGATAACCCAGCTGTTTTCTAAAAATTAAAAACAACATAAACGTTTAATGTGCTGCAGGCTGTTTCTCTGATTACTCTTCCTCCTCTTATGGTTATTATTTCTATCGTTTAGTGCTCTTTTTATAGAGAGATTATTTTTATGATCACTTACTATGCCATATGTATTAACCATTCATTCTACAATAGAAACTTTCTCAAGAAGAATGGCGCTTTCTCAATATAGTAGGTGATTACATGACTTGTATGTAGACAACTTGCCTCTGTATGACTGTGAACATATTTCTAGACTGAATTAAGTGTATAGAAGTGAACAGAAATAAGTAAAGTATAGCTACCAAACAGAAATTAGTCTAATTTGCTTTTGATAGTGGAAAGGTAGAAGTCTATCCTTGTACCATGATTGTGGTTTTGCAGAAATAATGCTTTAATATAAACCAAGCAGATACACAAATGCGCTAATATTAATGATATTAAAGTACCTTAGAGAAACAAGATTCTGAAGAAAAGAGAGGCGTGACCTGGAGGTGGGGGTGGGGAGTAAATAAGTAGAAGGCAATAGTGAAAGTTTCACAGCTGGCATGAAGCCTGTGACAAGACTTGACTTGGTGGCTGTCCCAGGCCGGGCGTTGCAGGCACATGCTTGGCCGTGGGGAGAGCAGTAGGAGCTAACTCCCTGTTGCCCTTGTTTAGCTGTACTCCAATCCTAAAGTTTTAAAGGAAACACTGTTTATGAAGACAGAGAGGCAGTCATTAACCATCCCCTTTAACAGTTCTCCACCCTCGTAGCACTTTGCATCACCTTACCCACTTCTGTTTTCTTTATAGCACTTGATATAATTGAAATTACAGTCTTTAAATTTTATTTTCTTTGTGCCCCATTAGAATGTGAGCTCCAGGAGGGAACAGACCTTGCCTGTCTTGCTCATCTCCACATTTTTAGCATCCTGAACAAAATGAGTATTTGTTGAATAAATGAATTAGTAATGAATGAGAGGATAAACTTTTCCTGTTTATCAGTCCCTTCCTTCCTTTCTTATCTACCTAATCCAGCCTGGGTTCACGTTTCATCTTTTCTACAACATCCCTTTAACAGTTTCATCAGCTACCCTTGCACCTTCAATCCTTTTTCATACATTTCACCATACTTCCATGGCAAACCCCACCTGTGTCTATCTTTCTGTCTCTCTATCTCTCCAGAAACACACAAGCGCACGCACACACACATCCCTCTCTGTTCAACTTTTTTCTACACCTATTCTCCTAATGTTGAAAACACAGAAAAACAATATTGAAAGGAAATTATAATTATTGAGCAGCACCCATTGAGCATAAATATAATCTCATCCTTGGTACAAACTCTCATAAAGAGAATCTTGTTGCCTTTCCACCTCATTCATACACATTTATTTACACAAGTCCCCATGTGACCTGTCTACTCTCCAATCCAGATGAGGCCCTATTGTTCCCTCCTGTTCAGTGCTTATCTCTATCTATGCTCTGGGTTTTGTTCTTCTCCACTTTCACGCAGAGCTTGATAGTGTATTACACACTTTCTGTCCTGCATGTCTGACATGCTTCCCTCCTTTTGGATCTTTCCCATTAACACAGAAACGCAGTCCAATATTTACTCATTTAAAAAATTATCCTTTAGAGTAACTGCTGATGCATATAAAGATTTCTTTTTGTGGTGACGAAAATGCTCTTAAATTGTGGTGATGCTTGTACAACTCTGTGAATATACTAAAAACTATCATACACTTTAAATGTGTGAATTGTAACATATGTAAACTATATCTCAATAAAGCTTAAATTATTTTCTTTATTTACTGTGTTTACTTCAACATCTCCCATTCATAACACAATCCTCTACCTTCTAAGCTACTTCTCTAAGATCACCAATGACCTCTTAGAAAAATCCACTCAGTACTTTTTAATTCTTATCTGCCAATCTTCTTTCAGATTCTAAACACACATATTAGTGACATGGAGTCATTTCACCAACCTTCAGTGGTTCCCTACTGCCTTATGACGCAGTTAAAAGCATTATTTTTTAAAGACACGGTCTTACTCTGATGCCAGGCTAGAGTGCAATGGCAGTATCATAGCTCAATGCAGCCTCCAACTCCTGGGCTCAAGCAATCCTCTCATCTCAGCTAGGACTATATGTATGTGCCACCATGCCCAGATAAGTTTTTCATCTTTTCGTAGAGATGAAATCTTGCTATGTTGCCCAGGCTGGTCTTGAACTCCCAGCCTGAAGCCATGCTCTTGCCTTGGCCTCCCGAAGTGCTGGAATTATAGGTGTGAGCCACCATATGCCCTGCTGAAAATTATTTTTTATGGTATTGAAGACTGGCTCCTGTGTCTCTTTCCCTCATCTGCTCACCTTCAGTTCATTCCACATACACCATATTCTCTAGCCATCTCTTTTATCCATGTGCAGGAAGGGTATGCAGTTGCCTCCGTGGAGGTAACTTTTGCTCATGACTCTACCCAGTGATCTTATTCATCCTTCAATATGCAGCTCCAGTCTCTCATTCTCTGGAAAACATGCCTGGATTCTGTCAGTTGGGCTTTAGTACTTATCCTATGCTTGTGCATACATACATACATATATTTATCTCCATACTGAATTTATCAGATCATACTATAATTGTTTACTTATACTTATTTTCCCATTAGATAATGAACTCTAGCTGAGGGAGGGCAGGGACTTGCCTTTCAACCCTTTAACCTTATTACATGATTTGAGTTTAGTAAAAGGTTGTTGAAAAAATGAATAAATTAATGACCTAATCATGTTTTCTGCTTTCTTGCCTCACTTAACAGTGAACTCAGCATGTGTCCACTAGGAAATGGTCTCTAATAACTTCTCTAGTGTTAACATTTTATGATTCTTTCTATGATCTAATCAGTAGTTTGCATTCCTTTTATAGTTGTGTTTTCTAACCCAAGGATTTAACTGTGAGCAACATAAGGGAAAGAACTAACACTTGCTGGGTACTTATGAGGGGATAGGCACCATGCCAGGTGGTTTACATGCATTATATGTCATCTCATCCTCTGTAGAGTGGGCATTATTGCATCACTTCTATATACAGGAAACAGAGACTGAGCAACACAACTAGTAGGCATCAGGGCCATGACTCAAATTCATATTTATTTGTTTGTTTGTTTGTTTATTCTATTATATCACACTGCATTGTACTATAGGATTTAGCACTAGTAAATGGTATGAAAAGGCTACAATAAAAGACTATTCCCCCCAACCTTTCTTTTTTGAGACAGGGTCTCACTCTGTTGCTCAGGCTGGAGTGCCATGGTACAATCATGGCTCACTGCAGCTTCAACCTCCTGGGCTCAAGCAATCCTCCCACCTCATACCGCACCCAATAGCTGGAATTATAGGTGTATACCACCACACCCAGATAATTTTCAAATTTTTTGTGGAGATGGGGCCTCACTTTGTTGCCCAGGCTGCTCTTGAACCCCTGGACTCAAATGATCCTCCTGCCATGGCCTTCCAAAATGCTGGGATTACATGTGTGAGCCACTGCGCCTGGCCCCATTTTAATGACACTCAGAAAGCTCTGTAAATTAAATGTGTATATTTATTTTAATAGTACTAAGTAACAAAGCACTATATTCTCATTTCAAGAATATCAAATACCTGCCAGACTTAGAACATCACAGGCCATGTTTAATAAATGCCGAATCTAATATAGAATATATTATATATACATATATGTCTATATAATGTATAATATAAAAATATAAAAATAAATCAGGGTGTGATGAGTGGAAGACTATCAGTTAAGGCTTATTTTTCTCATAATTAACTACTTAGGGTTGTGGTGAAGAACAGGAAGTCAAACTTAAAGCAAAAGTTTTAATAGTCTTTAGCAAAAGTTGATCATAAAAAATAAATATTAAAAACTTATTTGTTGCCAGGTGCAGTGGCTCATGCCTGTAATCCCAGCACTTTAGGCGGCCGAGGTGGGCAGATCATGAGGTCAGGAGTTCGAGACCAGTCTGGCTAATATGGTAAAACCCCGTCTCTACTAAAAATACAAAATCAGCCGGGTGTGGTGGTGCATGCCTGTAATCCCAGCTACTCAGGAGGCTGAAGCAGGAAAATCACTTGAACCCAGGAGGCGAAGGTTGCAGTGAGCTGAGATTGCACCATTGCACTCCAGCCTGTCAACAGAGTGAGACTCCGCCTCAAAAAAAAAAAAAAAAAAAAAAAAAAAAAAAAAAAGATTATCACATAATCCAGAAATTCCATTTCGGGGTAAATATCCAAAAGAATTGAAAGCAGGGATTTGAACAGATGGTGTACACCCATGCTCTTGGCTGCACTGTTCATAATAACCAAAAGATGGAAACAACCCAAAATGCCCATTGATATATAAATGGATAAACAAAATGTGGTATATACATACAATGGAATATTACTCAGCCTAAAGAGAAAGGAAATTGTGATACATTCTACAGCATGGACGAATATTGAAGATATTATGCTAAGTAAAATAAGTCAGACATAAAAAGACAAATGTTGCATGATTCCACTTCTAGGAGGTATTCAGGGTAGTCAAATTTATAGAGATAAAAAGTAGCACTGTAATGTACAGGGACTGGGGGAGGAAGGAATGAGGAGTTATTGTTTAATGCATATAGAGTTTCAGTTTGGGAAGATGAAACATTTCTAGAGATGGATGGTGGTGATGACTGTACAAGAATGTGAATGTTCTTGATGCCACTGAACTGTAAACTCAAAAATGGTAAAAATGGCCGGGGCTGTGGCTCACGCCTATAATCCCAGCACTTTGGGAGGCCGAGGGAGGCAGATAACTTGAGTTCAGGAGTTCGAGACAAGCCTGGGCAACATGCTGAGACTCCATCTCTACTAAAAATACAAAAATTAGGCAGGCGTGGTGGCAGGCACCTGTAATTGCAGCTACTCAGGAGGCTGAGGCAGGAGAATCGCTTGAACCCAGGAGGCAGAGGTTGCAATGAGCTGAGCTCACGCAACTGCACTCCAGCCTGGGTGACAAAGCGAGGCTCTGTCTCAAAAAAAAAAGGTAAAAATGTTCAATTTTATGTTATATATATTTATCACAATAAAGAATTTTATTTGAAATTATAATGTGTTAGTTTAGGTGAAAGAAAAAATATAATTGAGCTTACACCTATATTCAAATATCTATCTAAATGGAGTATTGTCACTTTGAAATATCCTACCAAGTCAATTTAAAATTTATTTTCCCATTGTTACATGCACTGAACTCAGAGCAAGAAAAGATGGTCAAAGACAAACATAAGTCTTCTAGATCTCTACTGTACAATGCTGTAGCCTCTAGTCATTTGTGCCTATTTAAATGTATATTAATTAAAATTAAACATTTAGTTCCTTAGTCACACTAGTCACATTTCAATGTACAATAACTACATATGCTTCATGGTTTATTAGACAGTGCAGACACAGAACACACTACAGCACTACAGAAAAATTCTAGACAGTGTTCTTCTAGATTAATTCACAGTAAACTTCCTTAAACAATCATTGGTATGTACGTGGGGACGGTGGTCAATCCAGAATAAAAATAAAAAGCCATAGAGTGACTCATAGAGGAAACAACTAGCTGACCGAATGTTTTACTTTTTAACTAGCCATGACAAACAGATATAGGCCAAGTGACATTTTTATCATGAAAACATTGCATAACCTTTAATGAAAAGTAGAGCTACTTATGTCGTCTTGGACATACCAAGAGACAAGTCTTTTAAGTAATACGATCTTGCATTGAGAGAAACAGTGTTAAGCATATTTTCACAGCAACTCTATGGAACATTACAGAATTTCAAAATGAGGAATACGGAGATTGCATATAGTGACACAAAAAATACATACTGATGTAGTAAGTACAACCAATTTACGCTGGTACAAAAACAATATGCTGGTATATTAAGTACAACCAATCTCTTTTTAAGAGATTATAAAATCATTTCTATAGTGCGAATTCAGTTACATATCAGCTATGCAGAGATATGGATAATTACTAAGGATAACAGGAGAAAACAAAAATAGCTGGTATATTTGTTGAAGAATTATGGGCATTTAACAGAACAAAGTAATACTGTTCAAATATAGCCAAAATGAACAAAAAAAAAAAAAAAAGAAAGACAGTAAATAGGCCTATGCTATTTTATCCCAACAATAAAATTATGCACTGTTTTGTAACACTACCTGTATGTTGCTCTCACCTCAATACCTTTAGGGAATCCTATGTATATTCTGTGTCATATACTCAGTTGATGTTCTGATAAAATAAAAAAAACCCTGAAGGAGTATTTTCAAAAAACTGAACAACTGGAAGAGTCTTTAAGAGTTTATGTGACCCAATTCTCTGCCCCTACCGTTTTAAAAACTGAAACGTAGCAATTTAAAACTTGGGCAGTTTAATGCAAATGTACATCTAGTACACAGTGCTTTTGTGTGCATTACTAACTTATCTAGCACATAAGCCAGGTGATAATATGGCAATTTATTTAAATATGTACTTATATATCTTCTGCATGATCAGGTCTTAGTAGAAGCATAAAAGAATGAATCAAGTGCTAGGGAAAAATGACAAATCTCACACATTACAAATAATGTTTCTTTCAAAATGATATCTAACTTTCCCCACGAATCAAAGCTCCTGGTTTCCTAAATGCAGTTGTGTTCTAAAATTGTACAGATTAAGGTTGCATCATTCAATTCTATAATTTTTCATATGAAGTATACTGGAATTAGAAGGATGCATAATTAGATTTGAAATACTAAAAAAAGTAAGGTCTCCTACAGACTTTTTGGTGAGTGCTGCATTTGCCAAAACCATGTTTAAGTGTTTTACTTGAGAAAATAAATGACAAGAATAAAAGAAGTTCAATAACATTTAACAACAATTTGATGACATAGGAAAGATTTGGACTTCAACCCCCTGCCATTAACTTCTATGTGGTTATATATGTTCTTAGGTATTACATATAAATATGTTTTATCACATTTCAATAAATTTATGCTCATAATCATATCTCTTTAATGAATTATTACTATTTTCCTACAAAAATCATGTGAGTAACCTCCAAATTTATATAAAATTATAAATAAGATTATCGATACCTTAACAGGTTCGAATAGAAAAAGCTGTCATCTTATATTGGGTCAAACATTTTGTTGGAAGGAATCTCTGGGTTCAAGTTCTTGCTAGGTCACTGAGAGACTATTCTGCTTAAGGCACTTTACATCTAGTTTCAGTTTCTTCATCAGTAAAATCAAAGGATGGAGGAGGTGTTCTCTAGCTCCTTCTAGTTTAAATATACCTGACTATAAGTTGCTTTCTCAATTCAGATAACTTACCTCTCTCAACACAGGATCAGTTATTGAATTCAGATTGACAGCTCCTTCATAGGTCAAGTAATAGAACACATTGAGGGCTCGGACAGCCTCTGGTCCTTGCTGTTTATAGCCAAAAATGAGATCAATCCATTGGTGAAGCTGGCAGGAAACAAATTCACTCTCCAGAGCCTGAAAAAAAGATATGGATTGTATTACTATGTTGAATTCCTTTTTAAAAATATAGAGAGACATTTAGAGCAAGCAGTAAAGTTTAACACTAACTTTACTGCGAACAAAGATTTTTAAAAAACGAAACTTGTGGCTTCAGTGGCTCACGCCTGTAATCCCAGCACTCTGGGAGGCTAAGGTGGGCAGATCATGAGGTCAGGAGTTTGAGACCAGCTTGGCCCACATGGCGAAACCCGGTCTCTACTAAAAATACAAAAATTAGCTGGGTGTGGTGGCCCACGCCTGTAGTCCCAACTACTCAGGAGGCTGAGGCAGGAGAATCGCTTGAACCTGGAAGGCGGAAGTTGCAGTGAGCCAAGGTCACGCCATTGCACTACAGCCTGGATGACAAGAGCGAAACTCCATCTCAAAACAACAACAACAACAACAACAACAACAACAACTTATCTGACGGCCTAGTTTCTACCAGAATCTGTCCTCCTTTGTTTACAATTAGAGGTTTTCCGGCACTTGGCATAATTAATTATACTAAATGTGTAAGTTTCAGTATTCTTCTACTGTACTGACAGCACTAAGGAGCAGGACTGGGCCTATCTTGGTCACATTTGTAACTCAGAGCCTGACAGGTACTCGATTTATGCTTCAAAGAAAGGAGGCCGTACAAGGCAAAGACTATTTTGGGAAACTAAATGTGAAAATGTTAAAAATTTACTATCCACTTGAAATATTTATTATTTTTCTAGAATTAAAATATTTTGTAGTCTATTTCAACATCCGTAACCAAATTATTTAGTTATGTTGATTGAGTTCTTATGCTAACAAATTAGATCTTGTCGGGGATACTTATAATTACTGAATTTTTATTCTAGGTATTAATATCAAACCTGACCAAATATTTGATGCTATTAACATAATAGTGCCCGATAAATAATGAATGAACACAATCAAGTAGTTGGTTGAGATCCTAGGCACAAGATCCATTTCCTATCCATCATTATATTCCCAGTTACTAGTGCTGTGCCTAAAACATAATAGATGCCAATAAATGTTTGGTGAATTTAATGACATTATAAATACTAAAGAGTTCTAAAAACTAAAGAGATTTTTTAGGAAAGTATTAATCTTTATATTATTTAATATTGTTCAAAATCATTCCAACATAAAAGTTTAGCATTATGGATTAGTTTCACAATAAATAATTATATTAAAATCAAAGAGTTTTCAAACATAAAGTCTGAAGCTCAATTAAAAGTATACAGTAGGCTGGGCACAGTGACTCATGCCTGTAATCCCACCACTTTCGGAGGCCGAGGCAGGCAGATCACGAGGTCAGGAGATTGAGACCATCCTGACTAACACAGTGAAACCCTGTCTCTGCTAAAAATACAAAAAATTAGCTGGGCGTGGTGGCGGGCGCCTGTAGTCCCAGCTACTCGGGAGGCTGAGGTAGGAGAATGGCATGAATCCAGAAGGTGGAGCTTGCAGTGAGCCGAGATGGCGCCACTGCACTAGAGCCTGGGCGACAGAGCGAGACTTTGTCTCGAAAAAAATAAAAATAAAAATAAAAAAGTATACAGTAATCCCCCCTCATCCACAGCGGTTATGTTCCAAGATCCCCAGTAGATGCCTGAATCTGCGAATAGTACCAAACCCCATACCTATATGTACTATGTTTTTTCCTATACATAAATACCTATGATAAAGTTTAATTTATAAATTAGGCACAGTAAGAGATAAACAACAATAACAACAAACTTGAACAATAATGATATACTGTAAAAATGTATATACCGTAATAAATGTTATGTAAATGTGGTCTCTGTCTCTACCTCAAAGTATCTGATTGTATTGTACTCACACATTTTCAGACCTTAGTTAAACACAGGTAACTAGAATTCTGGAAAGCAAAACTGTGAATAAGGAGGAGACTGCTATACCAACTTATATCTGGTAATGTATCTCATTGAAATTGATTCTTATTTTTAGAGAAGTCTATGATTGTGATGTATTTTCAGTATGGCTTGCTGCTATGTTATAAGAGATCTGCTAGTTTTAAAACAAAAGTGACCAACTTATATAGCAAATAACCAATGTGATATAAACCATCTTGTGACAAAAGACGTTCCTATTCCTTTACATGTGGACACTTGTGTAAAGATATGCTTTATTAAAATAAGTACCTATGAAAAAGAAATGTTTATAAATACAAAAAATATATTTCCTTTAATATTTAACACAGCTTCACAATATTATCACAAATATAAAATTGAAAGCATAATTTTGTAAACAAAACTCTAGGCAATTCTCACATTCCAAAGTATACCTTAAATGAAATAAGCCTTACAAATATTTAGCTAGTTTCAATTGAGAAAGTTACTGTTTTAGACATCTCTTTTAAAATGCTTTACATTTACAAATTTATTAAACAGATATGACAGCACAAAACTGCTTCACATGTTACTTGAAATAAGAAGAGAGAAGCTTATGATAACTTTAAGTAAATGCCTATTTTAGGTACATAAATTTGAAAAAAATCTAGGGACTACTAATGCAAGTTACACACAGAAATGATACGTTGGTTTCATTAACTGAGACCTTGGGTAGGGATGGGGGTAGGGGGTAGGCACACTTACAATGACACATAAAAACAGCAATTGTCTTAATTTGTGTGCAGTGCACTCCACACAAAAGCCCTAAATATGTTCAAATTAGAGCAAGCTGCCTGATTGTCACTGCAGTCTCATGTCACATTAATGCATGACAAACATTAAACCATACACTTAAATGGCAATTTATATCATTTAAATGTTTACTGCCAGACTAGCTCATCACTCATTTAAATGTGACTTTCTGACAGCTAATTTCAGTTAATTTTCTCCAATTCACTTAATTAGAACTTTCAATCAGGGAAGGACCTACACATATCTTCGTGCTTACATCCTTTTTGGTGGCTGTTCGAAATCTGAGTTCATAAACTGCCGAAAAGCTCTACTATAACAGATTAGCATGTAATATCTCTGAGTTTGCAAAAAATATGACTCTGTGAAGCAAACTTAGAGTATATACTCTTAGAAAGAACCTGTACTTATTTAAGTAAATAGTACTCTCGCCAGTAGTTTAAATAAAAAACGTGTAGTTCAAATACACACACTAGTGAAACAATAAAAAAAATCCCTGCATCCAAGCTAATTAAAAATTAATGATTTCAAAATTGTTTAATAAGATAAAACAGTCAGGAGTCTCTTGAGTGTCCATGGTGTTGTGATTTGAGACCATAAAATTCTAGAAGGCTCAGCAAATGACAAAGTACAAATGTATTTCCTCAATATTAAAGCTCTAAAAACTAGGGCAATTTTATTTTATGTGTCACCAGACAAAGAACTGTTGAGTTTTCCTTATAGTTGACTACTTCTTTATGCACACTCGAAATGGTAAAGTTGGTTAGATTTCAATGCTTAAAGCTTTGTATCTTGATACTGCATCAGAATTTTAAGCAAAAATGCTGAAAGGAAAGCTACCGTGTGCTCATATCAAGCTGCAAACACACATGCAGAGATCGCCACAATGCCATGGTTCAGACCTCACCTTACATTGTTATAGGTCAGTCCTTAAGGAATTGACCAGTAATTCGCGGAACTATTGGCAAAATCACTTCCAGAAGTTGATAAACACGTTACCTTCATGAATAAACTTTAAATAATTTCTCAAACACTCAACTAAAAATTCCATTAGTCAGCTTCAAGCATGTCTTGCAATACACCAAAGCTTTAAAAAGGGAACTAAAAGAATAATGTGGTAAGTATAAGAGAATTCTAAGAAGTTTCAAAGTCATTTCAGCACAAAGTCAGTTCAGAACTTTAATATCCTTTTGCTATCAGTGAATGACAACTACCTAACCAAGAATAGGTAATGTACTTAAGACTTGAGGGAAGAGAGAAGGACAGGCAGGAAGAAATTAAGGGAAAAAATACAAACAATATAATTAAAAATGGAATACCCTGAGGTTTCCTTTTATAACTCCCATTTTTAAGATTTAAAAACATAAATCATGAAACCTATATTAAAATACCTTTTTTATATATCGATTTTTTAAAAAAATTCTTCATATTCAGAAAATTCTCTTTTAGATCTACATTTTTAGTTACAAAAAAATGAAAAATGCCAGTGGAATGCTGAGCATTTGAGATTTTTCAAAGCCTTCAAAACCGACAGTCCTCATTAAGCCTGGAGTTAAATACGGTTTGCAGCTAGGGGATAGTAACATTCTTCCCATGCTGCTCTCAAACCTAACCAATCAATTGTTAGTACTCCCCTAGCAGGCTGCATACATCATTTACATCCAATGTGTGCTCTGAGTAAAATTTGTAAAAAAGAAAATCCACTAAAATGTCCAACACAATACAATAATATTCAACTCATCTGAGTTATTATAAAATAAATCAGTAACTAATGTCCAATTGTTAAGGATCAGATAAGACTATGAAAAGACTATCATATGAAGCCTCACATGAATTGTCAATCCAATCCAGGGGGACTCATATTAGTGTTGACAAACTGTCTTGGGGCTGATATCTGTTTTTTTTAATGAGATCTATTAGGCAGAGTAAAAGACTTCAGATATGCTAAAAACTACAGTATACAGATGTCAAATACACTTATTACTAACTTTCATTTGTTCTGCATACAGAATATCAACAAATTAAAGCTTTAATATTATGAAGATAATAGTAAATTATTCATAAATAGGAGGTTTTTATAACCCTGTGTCAGAAATAATTACAAAGTGTGTGTGTGTATATATATATATGTGTGTCTGTGTGCATGTTGCTACACAATCTATGCTTTCCTGAAACTAACCCACTTAAGAAGTAGATTATTTCTTTATAAAAAGTGTTATATAAAATTATTCTTGTTTTCTATAGTGGAGTCAAAAAACATGATAACATATAGAAATAGCTTTTTCTGAGAAACTCTAGGCTATTTGAGAATAAAAATTCTAAACTGAAAGGCATAAACCATGTATTTAATCTACACATGCATTAGTGATACACTAGCAATTTCCATTTGCTTTCAAAAAACCAAATTTTTGCCAATGTGAAAATTATGTAAAAATCAAGAAAACCAATTTCAATCAACAAAGGAAATTATTAGATAACTGTTTACCTCAAGACCAAGAAACCTTATTTGTTTATTATTTATGTTTCTCATACTTGTCATTCCCAGCTTACTGCTAATATTTACTTATTCTTTCGCTAAACATTCTCATACCACTCCATTAAGAAAAGAAACTAAATAAAAACTAGTGATATCTATGAAATAAATGATTTTTATAAAAACTTAAATAAAAAGATCAAATATTCTTTATACATTCTTTATGACCAGAGAGAATAGGCCTAGGCAGCCCAGATAAACATTTCTGCACACCTGTACTACTACTTCCGCTCCCAGGCTTCTAGAAGGCCCAAGGTACAAAGGTTCTGAGACATAAAATGCCATAGCTGTAAGTTTCAAAAGTGAAATGAAAATCACTGATTAACCCTCCTGACTTTGATATACATTTACTTATAAGATGTATTTAATCATATTTATAATGAATGAAACATCCATTTTGTAAAATTTTAATTGTACTTATAATTAAGAGTCTTAAATCATTTGAACATAGATAATATGTTTTAAAGGAACTGACATTTAGATTGGCAAGGTGGTAATATACAAAGTTATAAACTTGGAATTTTAAGTATTTTTCATTTTAAATCCATGTAATACAGCCTTCTTCCTATACAAACACATACACAGAGATTTAAAATGAACTGGTCTGTTATGTTTGCATGTGCTGGATTTCAAACACTAGTGGTAATGTTTCCTTAACATTGATATATGACCTTTGTAATTTACATTGAAGAAAGCTGTTTTTTTCAGCCTAATTAGAACTGTTTCAAATTTTCCTGCTAAATATATGATATAAAGTCCTTTCAACTTTTTTATTCTAGAGTTTCTTTCCATGTCAACTTTGTTCCAATCAAAATATGCTTTGAATTAAATGATTTTGATTGAATATGTGGATCACATTTCACTTCTAAGATGTAAAGTCCAAAAAGGAAAAGTTTAGCCTGTTCAAACAAAGCAAGAGCAGCCACTTTGCGGAAAGCTATTCACATTTAAGAAGACTGACAAATTGTTTGTGTGCACCATTAGGTCTAGTTTCTGCAATAGTTGCCAGATTTCCTGTCCCCCTAATAAGATGCATTAACTCCTTAAATGCTGGCTCTGAATTTGCAGTGAATCTGAGTGACTTTAGCAAATTTCAATTTTATCTATAGGTAAATTTCGTTATTTGAAATGAATCTAAAGAAAATAAAAGAAAATTTGCGTTAACTATGTTGTATCAAAACTTTCTAACGAAGGTCACAGAAAATTAACATTTTTTCATATTGGATGTATATAAATTTAGAATACAAATATATTTTATAAATGGGGCTTGCCAGAAGTGACAAATTCACATCAATCCTCATTAAAAAAAAAAATGCATCAATTTAACTAATTTAAAGATTATGTCTTCAGGTAAAACACAATGGAAATATGTAATAAACTAAAATCCATTAATATGAGCATCAATTTCCTCTATAATGATTATATATAAATCACAATGCTTCAGACTTCAGCTGTTTGTCTTAATATATATATATATCAAAAATGTGAAACAAGCTTTATACTATTTACAAATAACAGTTTAATTTTGAGAGCTTAAAAATATGTGTGAAGTTGTGACATTAAGATTAATAAGTCTTGAGGCCCAAGAAGGTAAAACTGGACGATCAAAGATTTAGGGAAAAAACTGTGGGATGCTAAGAATAAAAATTGTTATCAGACAGTTTTAAAAAATGAAACTTAGTCAACAACATATTGAAGTTCAGCCTGAAAAGCAGATAGAGAAATCACTAAAAGGGGTTCTGTACTTCTAAACTGTCCTTGAACTGTTGGGCAGAAGAGATATTTTGAGCCAGCAGCACACAGTTCATTTCTACATTTATATCATTACTAAAGAAAAGCGTGAGTTAGTATCGTATCTTGATATAACCATCAAGCACTCGTGCATCTTTTGGCAGGAGAATCATTCTGTCTACGATTGTTATTGTGTAGTTTTAAATGGACTAGTCAACCAGCTGTTATATATTTTACACACTGAAGGCCATGTTTCCTTTGAAATTCATAGTTTTAATCTCAACTGAAGTCTGTATTGCTGTGTGCCAAGATCAAAAGGATTAGACAAACTTGCACAATTACCTTCCTTTTCAGAGAGATGATTTTTAAAAAATGTTTAAAATACTCCTATATACTGACATTTTATCCAACTGTTTTCTTTAGAACTACAGAACATTGAAACATTTAATTAACATTTCAACCTTAGGTCACTTTTCATCTAAAATCTAGGAATTCACAACATACAGATATGTTAAACTAATTACAGTATCACACACATAGGGATATCGAGCTTTAAAAAAAATGCTAGTAAAAATGGACGGGGGAAATTATACCTATTTCTTGTATGTGTTTGCATTTTGCAAGCCTTTGTTCAGAAAATAATTCATAAAGCTTACAGTGATATATATGCAGCAAGATACATTTAACAAAAGAGAAGTGAGGCAATGCAAAATTTAAAATAAGGAGATACCACATAAAAACCATGAAATTCCAAAATACTTGTTTTAACAAATCTATATATGATGAGCTATGTATTTGCTGCTAAGCTTTCTAGCAGGCAACATAAAGAAAGAAACACGAACAATTACAGGAGACAAAAATGACCATAATGTAAAAACAAACCAGATGGCCTGGAAAAACACATTATTTCTATTTGTAAGATAAGAAATTCCTCCCTTGGCAATATGATGGAATCCAGGTATGCAACTCTCAGAGGGGCTGAGTTAATCCTGAGATAGATTTAAAGTATAGACAAACGGGGAGACCACATATTCTTCAGATAATCTTGCACAAACATTATTTCTCTTAGGGAGGCTTTGAATGGTAGGTTCTAGATTGTGCTACATGACAAATACCTGGAATGCAGCCATTTTATTTTGTAAGTTAAATGTAGAGCTAATATGCTTCAATAACAGGTAAACTGAGTCCCAGGACTAATAACCTCTTAAGAATGTGAAGAGCATAAGGAGAAGGACACACCCTGTATGAAAGGCAGGCTCACCATCACTTGGAAGGTAGACTAGCCTACCTTAAAACAGGCTCAAAGGTAAACTTTCTCACATAGATAAATATGTATGAAAAACTTCCAAATTCCAAACATGATGCCCTAATATTTACAGACATTAAAATGTTTAAAACAGGTAGACTAGATGTTCAACTCTTTAAAAAATTAGTAAAGTATCCCTAGAAACTTAATGTTAAGGACTTTAAGTTGCTGTTATGCTTTCTAAGATAAACTAGTTATAAACATAGTTATAAGTAATTAAAATATTAATCTACAGTGGTCAATTATCCACCTAGGTATAGGAAATGAATAGGTTTCCTCTTCAGCAGCCATCACAAAAGGTATTAATTTACTGTATGAACTCCTGTAGGTTTTATATTATATAGTCAGTTACAAAAGGAAGGAAAACAAAATAAAAAAAATTTAATCCCTTCCCATTTGCTTATCCATATAGATCTGATAAACACTAGCAGTCTCTTGCCTTTGAAGATGGCCAGAGCAGAATCTCTACTTATTGCCAGATGTAGTTTAATCCCATGAGGACTCCAGACAAAAACAAGGAGCTGTCTGCATGGCACCAATGATTCCCTGGACTTACTGCCATAAACTTATAGTGGCAAATCAAAATCCTTGGCAAAGTAGAACATTTATTATGTCATTACTCCTAAGAATATCCAATAAAGAAAAATTTGAATTAAAAAAAAAGCAAAAGTTGCTGAATATAAACCATTAAGTTCAGCCAGAGAATCAAATTACATCTGCACTTACTTTGTGTATGCGATTGTATACTTGTATATTATATAGGACTAAAAGTATACATTCTGCAACTTTCTATTAATGTTAGCATCTCTCTATTCATTCAATAAATATTTATTGAGTGGTTACTAATGGTCTTGTGCTAGACTCTGGAGATACTGAAATGAGACATCCCTTTGGAAGAAGAGTGGGGAGCAAAAGGTCAGCTCTAAGACTACTACCATAGTCTAAGTGAGAGGTAGTGAGAACCTTAGTCAAGAAAATAGCATCAGGAGTGAAGAGGGGACAGATTTCAGAAAGATTTAAGATACAAGTTATTACTTACAGCAACTGATTACCAGTGTGAGGGGTGAAGAAAAATGAATGTAGGGTGATCAGTTTGGACCTTAACCATAATAAAGGAGAAATTGTTTACATGGTAAAAGATTAGTTGAGTTTTGAACTTAGTATTAATATTTTGGACTTTCTTTAATAGGCTTGAAATTAACCCTAGGCCTTTGCTTTGGATCTAAGGCTAAGAATTTTAATGGAAGTTTGTATATTATCAAAGTATTAAAATATGCTTGACCAGGTACAGTGACTCACGCCTGTGATCCCAGCACCTTGGGAGGCCAAAGTGGGTGGATCACAAGGTCAGGAGTTCAAGACCAGCTTGGCCAACAAGGTGAAACCCCATCTGTACTAAAAAATACAAAAATTAGCTGGGCGTGGTGGCATGCATCTGTAATCCCAGCTACTCAGGAGGCTGAGGCAGGAGAATCTCTTGAATCCAGGAGGCAGAGGTTGCAATGAGCCAAGATCACACCACTGCACTCCAGCCTGGGTGAGAGAGAAAGACTCAGTCTCAAAAAAACAAAAAAAACAAAAAAAACAAAAAAAACAAAAAAAAAATACCAAAAAAAAAAAAAAAAAGAAAGTATGCTTATGTTCAATAGTGGAATGCACAGGCCAAAAAAATTCTGTGTAACAAAATCACCCCAAGGATTTTATACCAGTGCTGTCCAACAGAAATATATCCATGCCAGATATGCAATTTAAAATTGTCTAGTAGCCACATTTTTTTAATTTATAAAAAATATTTTTTAAAAAAATGAGACAGGGTCTTGCTGTGTTGCCCAGGTCAGTCTTGAACTCCTAAGTTCAAGCAAACCTCCTGCCTTGGCCTTCCAAATTGCTGGGATTACAGGTGTAAGTCACCATGGCCTGCCTATAGTAGCCACATTTTAAAAAGTGAAAAAAAAAAAAAAAAGGTAAAACTGTTTTAATTACATGGTAATATTTTATCAAGAATATACAAAATATCATTTCAACATGTAATCAACATAAAAATTATTTTGTATTAAATCTCAGAAATCTGGTATACATTTTACATTTACAATGAACAGCACATGTTGATCAGACTAGCTACATTTTAAGTGATCAACAACCACGTATTACTCGTGTTTATCAACTGGACGGTGAGGCTTTATTCAGTTCCAAACACTGAATCTGCATCCAGATTTTGATTCAAGACAGAATGCAGGAGTTAACAATACTTAACACTTTTAAAATACACCTTATCTTACTGAAAATAAAGATAATCCTTACAAAGTACAAAGTAACTGCCAGACTAAAATGACCTTCAATGCAGTTTTGAAGAGGCTATTACAATTCTCAGTGCCATGAAGAATGGCTATACCTTAGAAAATGACAGCAGAAATATAACATCTTCAAGTGTGAAACAGACATAATGTCCTACAGTGTAGATTCTTCAGCTACTTATAGATCTCTGAAGAAATGTGGCAGCATCTGAAAGATGGCATTATGACTATCCTCTAAACAATAAAGGTAAAAGGGCTAATTCTACCAACTATGTTGTCATCTATAAACTTTCCATTCTTAAAGGTCCTTAGAGTTCTTTTTTTTTTTTTTTTTTTTTTTTTGAGAGGGAGTCTCGCGCTGTCGCCCAGGCTGGAGTGCAGTGGCCGGATCTCAGCTCACTGCAAGCTCCGCCTCCCGGGTTTACGCCATTCTCCTGCCTCAGCCTCCCGAGTAGCTGGGACTACAGGCGCCCGCCACCTCGCCCGGCTAGTTTTTTGTATTTTTTAGTAGAGACGGGGTTTCACTGTGTTAGCCAGGATGGTCTCGATCTCCTGACCTCGTGATCCGCCCGTCTCGGCCTCCCAAAGTGCTGGGATTACAGGCTTGAGCCACCGCGCCCGGCCAAGGTCCTTAGAGTTCTTACATTTTGGCTACTCAGCTCTATCAGTTATGTCCTTTAAGAATTACCATATAGCCATAGAATACAACTTAGTATAGGGGACATAATCTTTGCTGAAAGTCAGATATATGAAATCTGTAACGTGCATGTATTCACAAAACTCATAAAAAACACTTCATTTTAGTAGCAGATAACAAGTCTCTGTCTACTTCTAGAGATGTTTTAACATCTACAGTAACACTCTGACTCCCAAAATTTTGGGTCTGAGTCTTTCTGCATTTTCAATTGAATAATGATTAGTTAATAGGGTCAGTCTTTTAAAATTATTATTGTTATTATTTTATTTTTTTTGAGATGGAGTCTCGCTCAGTCGCCCAGGCTGGAGTGCAGTGGCGCTATCTCAGCTCACTGCAAGCTCCGCCTCCCAGGTTTATGCCATTCTCCTGCCTCAGCCTCCCAAGTAGCTGGGACTACAGGCGCCCGCCACCTCGCCCGGCTAGTTTTTTGTAGTTTTTAGTAGAGACGGGATTTCACTGTGTTAGGATGGTCTCGATCTCCTGACCTCGTGATCTGCCCGTCTTGGCCTCCCAAAGTGCTGGGATTACAGACTTGAGCCACCACACCCGGCCAAAATTATTTTTAAGTAGCCATGAATACATATGCAATATGAGGTCAACAATAGAGACTTCTTGCAAGAGTTAAATACATCTGTTATTTATGTTTTCTTACCTCCCTTTCACTTCTTAACTTGTTTCTCCTCTATTACAGGCACACCACAGAAAATGTTTTCGCAAAGATTACTAACTGAATCCAGTGAATGCTCATCTTTTCTCATTTCGCCTATGCATTATGGTGTTTGTTTCTCTTTCTTCTTCTCACTTGACACTGTCTCTCCAGATTCTCTTTCTACATTTCTGATTTTCCTATTCATTTTCTTAATATAGGGTCTTTTTCCTCTAACATTTCAGTGTTTATTCTCCTCAAGATGTAGTCCCAGGCCCTCTGCCTCTGGTATAACCCAGGCTAGATGAGCCACACTTCAATTACTTCAACCAACAATTACTACCCTCTCTGGAGTTTCAAATCCAAAATGCCAACTGCCATCACACTACTTTTTTTTTTTTGAGACTGAGTCACACTCTGTCGCCCAGGCTGGAGTGCAGTGGCGCGATCTCAGCTCACTGCAAGCTCCACCTCCTGGGTTCACACCATTCTCCTGCCTTAGCTTCCTGAGTAGCTGGGACTACAGGTACCCACAACCATGCCTGGCTAATTTTTGTATTTTTAGTAGAGATGGAGTTTCACTGTGTTAGCCAGGATGGTCTCGATCTCTTGACCACGTGATCCGCCCGCCTCAGCCTCCCAAAGTGCTGGGATTACAGGAATGAGCCACTGCGCCTGGCCCATCACACTACTTTTTTTGCTGTGCTTCACATAACTCAAACTTAACATATCAAAAACCAAATGAATAGTATTTCCTCTGACACTTGCTCCTTTTCTTGTCTTTCTGGTGAGGGGACTAGGTCCTTCATCTAGCCAGCCAATTCAGAAATGTGGCAGTCATCTTGACTTCTCCTTTTCCCCCTCCCTACAAAACTTTATCTCATCAGACAATAAGCCTCCTAAATATCTTCCCAATTCATTCTTTCTTTTCCTTTCACTGGGACTACCTTTGGTTTCATGCTTCATTATTTCTTTGTTCAATTATTCCATCAGTATCCAAACTGTTTCTTCACCTCTAAACTTTCCCTCTTCAATCCCTCCTCCATATGAACTGCTATCTAAAACCTAGCCAAGTCAATGCTCTCCTTAAAACTTTTCTCCTTTCCCTAAAGCAGTGGATCTCCAACTTTAACACACACCAGAATTAGCTGGAGAACTTGTTAAAACAGGCTCCAATCCGTAGTCACAGTCTCTGTTTCAGTAGATCGGGGCAGAGTCCAAGAATTTGCCCTTATAACAAGATCTCAGGTGATATTGATGCTGCTGGTCCAGGAACTCCTTTTGGCCACCACCTCCCCAAAGAAAAAAGTTCACACTATTTACGAGGCATTAAAGATTTTTCGTATAATCTGCCTCCAGCCATAAATTTCCATATACACCACCCACAGTTCTCTCAAACACATACTTCAGTCTACCATCTGAATTAAGTTTAGCTCATGTGGCTGCATGCAGTGGCTCATGCCTGTATTCCCAGCACACTGGGAGGCTGAGATAGGTGGGTCACTTGAGCCCAGGAGTTCGAGATCAGCCTGGTAGCCTGGGCAACATGATGAAACCCCATCTCTACTAAAAATACAAAAAATAAAAAATAAAAAATAGCAAGGCATGGTAGAGTGCCTGTAGTCCCAGCTACTTGGGAAGTACATGTGGGAGGATCACGTGAGCCTGGGCAGTTGAGGCTGCAGTGAGCTGTGATTGTGCCACTGTACTCCGGCCTGGGCGACAGAGTGAGACCTTATTTCAAAAAACAAAGCAAAACAAAACAAAAAGCAGTTTAACTTGCGTGCAGTACTATAACCTTGATATCTTTGTTCACACAGCTTCTTATATCTGCAACGTCCATTCCATCATCTTACTCCCTGCCTGGCAAACCCCTATTCATTCTCAAAGACTAAGGTTCAATGTGGGTTCCTTGGCTAAGCCTTCCTCAACCCTCCCCAGAAACAGAACAAGGCATTTCCTCTTTGGGTCCCAGAATATATATTTATTCTCTCTCTTTCTCTCTGTGTGTCTCTCTCTATATATAATGTTAAATGTTTTCATGGTAATCATGCTACTCCTTCATGGTATATATTACAAGTATCATATTTATTATATTACATGGTATCACAAGTTATATATTTATTTGTTTACTTTTTAATTTATTATCTATCTCCCTTACTAAACAATAAATTCCAAAAGGGCAGGTACTATATACCATCTTTCTCACTGCTGTATATCCAGTATGTAGTAGGTACTCACAAAATATTTGTAGAATTAATGACTATATCACTTAATCTATTTCTCTAATTAGTTACTGTCATGTCTGTCTGCTTCTCATAATGGCAGCCCCAAAGGGCAGGTGTCACAGTCTTCCAATTTTGTGATCACAGATCTAATTATCCAGTAGGCCCCTAATACATGTCTGTTGAATGAATGAATGGCATTTAAGAAATTCTTCTGATTTACCACAATTCAATGTCTATGCTGAGGGACTGCAATCTTAAAGCACTGTATAAGAAGCGTGAAATTGACCATAGCCACTTTACTTGGTTGATACAGTGCTGGTTTGCCAGGGTTATAGAAAATGTGAAAAATTTCTGTGATTACTAGCCACGGCAAAATGAGCTGTCTGCAGTTTGTTAACCATGCAATCAAATTTGAGGTAGAATGATTACATGGGAAGGAAAAAAAGTGAAGTGGATATTAAAGTATCATCTTTCAAGGTTTTATTTTCTCTTCAGTAGTGTCCAGAAGAGAGATGCAAATGATATCCCTAATACACTTGACAAAGGCTCAAGAAACTCAGTATGCTATGCAAAGAAAATGCATCTAGTTGGAAATGCACTGTCCAACTAGACAACCACCACCACACTATAACAATACCAGCAGCACTTAACATTTAGTGAGTATTTATGCTGTGCCCAGCTTCATGCTAAATGTTTCACATGGATTATTTTATTTAACCTAATCCTATGAGATAAGCACCACATTTTAAAAAACTTTTACAAATGAAGCTAAGAATGCTTAAACAAATTGTCTGATGTCACACAGTTAGTAAACGTCAGAGTTGTGACCTGAACCCAGATTTCTCTGACTCCTAAAGCCATATTAACCACAACACATCTTTTTTTCCAACCAAAATTGCATTATGAAACTCTAAAAATATGAAACCATTACATAACATGGATTACTTTTCATTGGTTTCACATACATCATTTAGAAATACTAGTAATAAGTATTGCTGAGTATATACTAAATCTGGTATGCCATGTTGATGTGGAGGCTTTATTTATAGGTTTGACTGTTCTTTCAACTGGTTTTGTGCTTTGACACATGCATTTTTAAAATGAATACATTCACCTTGTATTACAGCTTTTCTGTTTTATTAACTGGAATGTAAACTCCTAGAAGGTATAGATTATACCTGTATTCTTGGAACTGAGCATATAGTAGATGCCCAATAAATAATTATTGAGCTGGATAAGAAATTTATATTCTAGGCCTCTTTTCATTAATTTAACCATATATTCATTATAATATTTTATATCATAATAAAATATCATAAAATGTATATCATAAATATATACCATAATATATATATGCACACAAAGAGAGAGAAAGTGTGTGTGTGTGAGAGAGAGAGACAGAGAGAGAGACAGGGTGTTACTTTGTTACTCTGGCTGGAGTGCAGTGGTGTGAACACAGCTCACTGCAGCCTTGACCACCTGGGCTCAAGTGATCATCTTGCCTTAGCCTCCCAAGTAGCTGGAACTACAAGCATGCCACCACACCCGGCGAATTTTTATATGTTTTGTAGAGACAGAATTTTGCCATGTTGCCCAGGCTGGTCTCGAACTCCTGGACTCAAGCAATCTGCCTGCCTTGGCCTCCCAAAGTGATGGGATTACAGGCATGAGCAACTGCACCCAGCCTCATGATGATATTTTAAAAATAAACAGCCTTTAGAGCAAGACAGAGAATGATATCAATATATTAGTTGCTAAGTCCAAATATTCTTAATAAACAACCAATCCATTAAACAAAAAAAACTATTTTAGGAATAGTTAATAATAGGAGTTCATTCTGCAAATTTTTAAATGTCCATGACATTAGCAATATATGAAAATGTGATTTTAGGCTGGGCACAGTGGCTCACGCCTGTAATCCCAACGCTTTGGGAGGTCAAGAAGGGCAGATCACCTGAGGTCGGGAGTTTGAGACCAGACTGACCAACATGGAGAAACCCCATCTCTACTAAAAATACAAAATTAGCTGGGCATGGTGGCGCATGCCTGTAATCCCAGCTACTTGGGAGGCTGAGGCAGGAGAACCTCTTGAACCAGGAAGGCAGAGGTTGTGGTGAGCTGAGATCCCGCCATTGTACTCCAGCCTGGGCAACAAGAGTGAAACAGGTCTCAAAAAAAAAAGTAATTTCATGTATTTTAATTTCTGTATTTTGTTTTGACACATGAACTATTTGATTTCTTTAAATCAAACTACTGTACAGAAAGAACAGAGAAAATTTCTGTTATTTCCTATTTAAACATTCTCATGTAACTACCCAATTGGTTATATGTTTCTGTTAATATTTGGAAAATATCTTAAATATTTCCACATAATAACACCGCTCAAACTATTCAAAATATTGATTAGATTTTTGTATTTTAAAAAACGTATAGCACAAACATTATTTTTGTGATTCTAATATCTCTTAAATGTACCATTTGACAAATGCTTTAAAATTAAAATACTAAAACTGGTAAGAAACAACAGTGTCAAAGAATAAGGCTGTTCTGAGATTTTTTTAAAGTCTTTCAGACAACTCCTATGATAGCTGGTAAGATACATTAGAATACTATAAAATATGAGTTGGAATCACTATCTTTATTAGATTAGGAGAACTGAATAAAGGACATAACTGTATTCACTCTGAGGCTACTATTTTCCTTCTTTGTTCTTCAAAAATATAACTCTTTCTGTAGAATGTCTACCATTGTAGTTAAATTCAACTCATAGGATGCAGTTATAAGGTCAGAATCCAGCAAAATATATTAGAAGCAATCTAAGCATTTAAATTTTTCTTAAATATGAGGTGAAAAGACAAACAGCATGGCAAGAGTTAATTGAAACATTCCTGTTTGAGAGACTGCACCGAGGAGTGGGGGCTGGTGGACAGTGAGAGGAGGGAGCTAGGCCGAGAGATGCAGAGTTAATCAGGGAGCAAATCCAAAGCCAGGCATGGATAGGCCTCACTAATGAGCCTCAAGTACCCTGCAGTGGTTTTCAAACTTAACTGGCTTCAAACGATGCCACCCCATGACAGAATGCAGCTAGCCATAAGAGGAGGGTGATTAGAATAAATGACTGGAGTAATTAACTCTGATGTGAAACCACCTGATTGGAAAAGAGAAGCCAAGAGCTATTTAGCTGATGGTTCTCCAGTAGAAAAAGGAAGCTTTCCCTTTTTCTTGTGTGGGTGTTCAGTTAGAACTCAACTCTTTCAAGTAGGTATTTGGTAGCACTAATGAAAAGCAGCTTTCATTCAAGAGCCTCTCAAGGGCCTTCCCATTCATTTTGAAAGGGGAAGAAAATAAAAGCTTCAAAGTAGAACTAATTTACTTTACTCCCCTACCTCTTAGTGAATTTTGCATTAGTGAAGTCTGCATTAGTATTTATGCTAACAAATTTACCTCCAAATAATGTCATCAAATACTAAATATTTTATTTATAGAATAACTAGATATTAAGGCTAATTAAAATTTTTAAAATTTTCCTTTCTTTAAAAGTGTTTTAGAAAACGAAACTTATAATTTATAATTAATTGTTGATTAGTTAACAGCACTTCCTTTACTCTAGAGTAAGGGAGAAGTAAAGCAGAAATGGGGTACATCTGTTTTTAAGAGAAACCAGAGAATAAGGTTGAGGTAAGGAAAGAAAGAATACATATTTTTGCAAAAAGATAGCTTTCTTACAGCGCAAATTGAGCCAAAGAATCCACCACACTCTCTGGCCTGCTTTATTTTATAAAGAGAGGAATTACAAAGACTTGGGGGCATTACTGCCTGCTGTTTTACAAGTAATCATCGATTCATTGGGCCAATGTTGTTCTGTACCTGCTGAGTTAATGTTCCTCGGCACACCCCTCCCCCAAAAACAGGTTCACAAGCTGCCCAGTAACAACTACAGTGTAAGTAGCACATGTAACTTAGCAAATGTTTATGCTGAAACTCGGATTTATTTGACAGCTTTACACCTTTGGGCATGATATAATTAAATGTTTTGACAGCTAAACAAAAACTGTATAAATTTAAAAGCTATTAGGAGCTCAGCATCTAGAATCAAAATGAAGTAATTTGCTTATACCCAAAGCTACTTTTAGTAATGCATTCCAATAAAAAGCATGAAGAGAGGGATAAATGTCTATCCAAATGTTTTAGCTAATTTATTCATATTCTTCTATGAAGAATATTCTCCTTATATTGATAATAAGTGGCATCTTAAAAAGGCAACATAAACACATTTAAGATTGTCAATATAATCCCTAAACTCTATCTCTGGATATTTTCTGCAACTTTAGAAATGGTAATATTAAAAAGACACGGACTGAGAAATAGTATATTACTGTATTTTTAAAAGGCCACCATGTGCTATAAAAAAGGATTGAAAGCAACACAGTGACAGTGAGGGATCCTTCAAACTCAGGCATTAATAACTCAAGGGGGTTAATCCTCATTCTCTCAAGGTGCCGGTTCCAGAGTTTCACAATATGCTATGCTGCTGTGGTCCTCCGAGATTTCAATGCTCACTTCATAATACCCCCAATTCAGTTTACCTTCGGAGAAAACTACTGTTCATTATCTGAGCTCCAGAAAATGTTCCCATCAGCAGTACTACTTAAACACAAGATTTAAAAACTCAGATACCTCCCTAAAAAGGAAAAAAATATATATACTATAAAGCAAAATTGTCTTTTAAACTACAATTTTTTAGAAAATGAAAGGTTATTTTATACCCACCATATGGCATCCCATTATCACTCCGGACAGCACATACAGAATACTGGCTAACAGTCTGACAAAAGTTAAATTTAAACAATATCTAAGTTAGAACATTACTGAAGCATTTGCACGCTATGGATATACAAAAACATTTAAAATTTACTTTTCATTATGTAACAATCTAAGGAATACTGTCTCTTCACTAAAGGTAACAACGATCAATTGTTTATTTTAAAAAACAAATCACTAAAATGTTTGAAAACCAGTCCACTTTTCATGTGGATGTTTATATTCCACTTAATCATCCTTCTTGGAAAGACAGCTCTAAAGGAAGAAAATACTGAGAACCAAATCCTGTTTAACTTACACAAGGTGATGTCAAGTAATTTAAAAAACATATTCTAAAACGAGCTTCTTATGTACACATCTAAAGACATTACTGCATTATCTAATTGTTCTCTTCCTCTCACTCATGTTAACAGGATAGATGTCTTTGTGTGTACCATATTTGGATTCACTGGCACACAGCCTGAAAACAGATTAGACTGTTTGGAGTGTTCAAATATCTGATGGTGTATGGACTGTGGGAATAAGGGACTGGAGACTCAGAAGTTGATAGTTCCCAAACAGCTACTTTCCTTCTTTCTTTTTTAAAAATAAATGAACTTTGAGTCAGATTAAATAATTAAACACTGGTTATAAGGCTCAATATTCCTAAGTAGATAAACAGATGTTTGAAGAATCTGTGAATTTCAGGTGCAAAGGTAAGTATTACTAGGTGTAAAATTTTTTTAAAAGATGTCATTAAAATATTACATATTAAAGTGGTCCTCAATATAATCTTGATGTCTTTTAACTATCTCATTCTTTCTCTTCTCCAGGGACATCATGTTTTGCAAAATGTTATCAAATAATCAAATGCTATTAAATACATCTCACAAAGCTGCATATATCTGCCAGACCTTCTGCTTAGGAGATAACCAGTGGTGCTAAACTGATATAATTTAGCTGAAAGCACGAGAAGGTTGAATTTAGCCCATGTTGTCTTTTTATAGGTAAATGTACTATGTTCAGAATACTTAGAAATTGCTGTGGTAGCTCCAATGGTTCAACAACCTTTGGCTGAGATCCACTGAACACATACAAACATATGATGCCTAATAAAATACACTTTTTTTTATTTCTTAGACCAAACACCTTCGTTTCAGGTACTGCTAAGAAATATAAGAGCTGCAAAATAATTATAACAAAATGCTTACTTATGCAGAATTTTAACTTTAGATTGATTGAAATAACTATCAAATTTTTGACATAGATTTTGCTAAGTATTGTGCATATGTAAAAAAGAAAATATAAATGAAATATTTGTAAAATGTTTTAGAGTCAACCTCTTCTGAATTGCTTCCTGATTCAAAGGTACTGATTTCTGTGTTCCTCCATATAGTACTGTCCTCCATGCCTTTAAGAGCATTAGTGAGGCAGCATTTTTTTAAGAGTCCTCCATTATTACATTTGAACTTTTCTTCCAAGTCCCATGCTACAAATTATGATGTTGACATTTTCTTGATCTTTCTGATAGCCTTGTACAACACGTGCCTTAGAGCTCCCAGTGCTTTCCTCATGACTGCTCAACTTCTAGCCTCTTCTGGTTTAACTATGATACTTCTATCTTAATGCCTCCATTGTGATAACTCTTTCTTAAAACTTACCAAATACATTAAAAAATAATGTTTTGTGGAGTGGAAGACAGTTTGGCAGTTTCTTACAAAACTAAACATTCTCTTACCTTATGATCTAGCATTTGCACTCCTTGGTACCTAAATGAGAGGAAAATTTATGTTGACACAAAACCCTGTACATTAATGCTTATAGAAGTTTTATTCATGATTGCCAAAAGTTGGAAACAACCAAGATATATTTTAGTAGGTGAATGGATCAACAAACCATGATCCATCCATACAATGGAATATTATTCCAAAATAAAAAGAAATGAGCTATCAAGTCACACAAAGACATAGAGGAATCTTAAATGCATATTACTAAATGAAAGAAGCCAATCTGAAAAGGTTACATACTATATAATTCCAACTATATGATACACTGGAAAAGGCAAAACTATGGGGACTATAAAAAGGTCAGTGGTTGTCAGGAGTGAAGGAGGAAGGAGGAATGAATAGGTGGAGCATAGGGAATTTTTAGGGCAGTAAAACTATTCTGTATGGTAATATACATTTGTCAAAACCTACAGGAATTCTAACACAAAAGTGAACCCTAATATACACTACAGACTTTAGTTAGTAATAATGTATCGATATTGGCTCATCAGTTATAACACAGTAAGTGTACCACACTAATGCAAGATGTTAATAATATGGTGTATTGAGAGGAGGAACAGTGAGAGGTATATATGAGAACTCTCTGAAGGTTCTGCTCAAATTTTCTGTAAGACTAAAACTTCTCCAAAAAAATAAAATTGGTAAGTTTTTTTAAAAATGATGTTTATATTTTTCTCCTCTTCTGTGTCTTCCAAAGTAGATCTCACGTCTAAGAAAATTGCTGGCACATATTATGGGTTTCAATTGCTACTTTCTGAAATGAAAGGAATATAGAACCCAAAAGACAGATCTCAAACCCTTCATTCCTACCAACTGTGCTATGGCCTACAGAGAAAGAAGTATTAATTAAACTAACACATTTAATTAATTAAACTCATACTTTTCATATCACTTATATGAACATGTTCTAGTATCAATATTAATATAATCTATCTCCTTTTCATAGTAGGTTGAGAAGCATGAGCTGGCAACCTACTTTTTTTTTTTTTTTTTTTGAGACAGAGTCTCACTCTGTCACCCAGGTTGCAGTACAGTGGTGTGATCCCGGCTCACTCCAACCCCTGCCTCCTGGGTTCAAGCGATTCTCCTGCCTCAGCCTCCCAAGTAGCTGGGATTACAGGTGCCCACCACCACACCTGGCTAATTTTTGTATTTTTAGTAGAGACAGGGTTTCACCATGTTGGCCAGACTGATCTCAAACTCTTGACCTCAGGTGATCTGCCTGCCTCGGTCTCCCAAAGTGCCAGATTACAGGCATGAGCCACCATGCCCAGCTGCAAGCTACTCATTTATCTAATATTTGTATCTCTTATTATGTTCAGGGTACTCTGGCTAGGTCCTGTGGGATAAAGACAAACGAGGTATTCTATACCTGCCCTGGAGGAACTCCAGTCTAATGGAGACACAGGAAAACAAGTATGTCCAAATGTATATGGAGAGCAGAGAGCTGAGAACATAAAGCAAGCTTAAGCAGTATTATATAACTTATTTTATGAATATATAATATTAAACAATGCTATTTTCTATATTTGTTATGGAAAAATGTGACTCACATGAATTAACACTCTCTAAGATACCATAAAGCTTAAAGTTTTAAATGCTGTCTATATTCCTATCCTAAAAATATTTCCTCAAATTATCCTTAAACAAATCATGAACTGCCTTTATGAAGCATACTTCATTTTCTTCAATTGTCTCAGCCTTTGGTTCACAGTCCTATTCCCTGTCATCATTCTTGATAGCTTCAGCATTTCATCTAATGGTTCTTCTCTGGAAGCCTTCCTTTTCTACTCATTGTAGCCACTTTTAAGCATTAATGTACCTTTGATTTAATAACCCATGTGACTCAAATCTAAATGAACCATTACCTCTTATTCTATCAGTTAATTTTTCTGTCAGATGCTTGTTATGCTAACTTCTTGTGACTTCTTTTAGTTCTTAAATTACAAAGATAATACAATAAAAACAATCAGTAGTATTTGCTTACTATTTGAGTACTGTGATAATTTCTATAAATAATATCAATTAGTTCTCAAACAAATATATGTCTCCAAAGTAGATGCACCAAACCACTACACTGTATTTTATTTCTGTATGATAAAATATTATTGAAAATGTTGGCTGGGCATGGTGGCTAATGCCTATAATCCCAGCACTTTGAGAGGCTAAGGTGGGAGGATCACTTCAGCCCAGGAGTTCAAGACCAGCCTGAGCAACATGGTGAAATGCCCTTTCTACAAAAATTAGCCATATGTAGTGGCACACGCTTGTAGTTCCAGCTACTAGGGAGGCTGAGAGGTGGGAGGATCACTTGAACCTGGGAGGTTGCAGCTGCAGTGAGCCCAGACCATGCCACTGCGCTCCAGCCTGGGTGAGAGAGTAAGATCCTGTCTCAGAAAAAAAAAAAAAAAAAAAGGAAAGGAAAAGAAAAAAATCCAGTAGATCTGGAGTCATAGCCCAGGTAAAATGGTTATGAAATCTTGGGCAATACTTAGTTCTTAAAGCTTCAATTTATTCCTCATTTAAATGCAAAAACAATATGTTCCTCATAAAATATCCTTATTATTAAATTATATGCCTGGTACACAGTAAGTTCTTACTAGATGTTAGTTCTCCTCCTGTGATGGCCAGCCTCCAAGATGGCCCTTGATGCTTTTCACCTCCTGTACTAAATACAGCTGACCTGTGTAAGCAGTATGATAGTGCAGAGGTGACAATGGGAGTTCAAAGGCTGGTCATAAAAGATAGTGTGATTTTCCTCCTCCTCTCTTTTGAATCATTTGATCTGAGAAACGCCCCATATGGTGAGGATACTCAAGCAGCCCCGTGGAGAGTTTCATATGGAACTGAGGCCTCCTGCCAACGTGTCAACAATGCGAGACATTTTGGAAGCAGACATTCCACCCTCAGCCATACATCCGGATGACTGCAGCCTTAGCAAAGAGCTTGACTACAATCTCATGAGAGAGAGAGAGAGAGAGAAAGAGAATATGACCCAGAGCCACCTAGCTAAGCCACTCTTAAATTTCTGACTCAAAGAGACTATGAGAAAAAAAAAAGTTTATTGTTGTTCTAACTGCTGTATTTTTGAGTAATTTATTACATAGCAACAAACAATTAATACAACTCCTGGTCCATATTTTTCTCAGACCTGTTTTACCTGTTTCAACCCACACTGAACCTCATGGTGGTTATTTTCAACTAGGTTTTTAAGATGTAAACTAGACTCTCATTAACTTGACTACTCTCCATACCTACCTTGTTAATCCCTAATCTTGGTGAATCCTGTGATCTAATTTTCTGGCTTCTACATATGGGCTGCCATAATTTGTTGGAGAAAAATCAAAACATATACTAATAATTTTACTATAAATCCAAGCTATCTTCAGCTGGACCTCAAAATACTCACTATTTTTATGTTTCTAGTTCACTAACATCATACTTCCTTCAGTTGCTGCCCTCCATTACACAGCTGCCACACTTTCCTTCTCAGAAGAGTATGTGCCTGGTCTTTGACTTCAAAATGAGGACATCACTAAATTTTTCTTGATTTTTTTCTTCTCCATTGCATAATGTTTATATTTCAACCTTAATTCTCCTCTTTTCCCTGTGTTTGGAGTGGAAAGTGTCACCCACTTTCTATGTTAATTCAGTGCCCTCATACCATCTAAAAATATGCTATGTGCTGGTTTTAAATTTCTCCCCTTCTAAGATATTCCTTTACTGAGACTATTATCTGCTCCAGATTCTGCTACCTAAAAAGAATTGATTCTTTAACTCCATTACCATCCCAGAATCATCTCTTCTTTCACGGACATCATACTTCTCAAAAGAAGCCATGTTCACCCACTCTGCAATCTTTTCACCCCTTCACTCAATTCCTTGAAATCTAGATTTTACCACAAACACTCTATGAAAACTTCCAATACCCTCCCTTTTAGGTATGGATAAAACATTTCTCCCTCTAAGACAATGAACTCTCATGGCAGAGACTGGTGTTTTTTATCTGCTATCCACTCCTTATTTTCTTTAATAATAAAAATTTCACTTAGCCAGAGACACATTTCCTTGTCTCCCTTATAACCTGATGAGGCCATGTGCTCAAGTTATAGCTAATGAGATATAAACAGAATAATGTGTTCCACTTCCAGTTGCTCATCTCAAAAGGAATGGACATATTTCCTTTCCTTCTTCTTGCTGGCTAAGAAGCAGACCCACCTTGAACCCAGAGATGGGAGTCACGTGTTACAGCTGGAAGATTCATTCTCCAGCTTTGACTCCTGCTCTCTGTACTGTTACATGAGAGAAGAATCAGGAGATATAAATGATACTGCAGGTTGGGCACATCTAATCCAAAAATTGAAAATACAAAATGCTCCATAGTGTGAAATTTTTTGATCACCGACATGATGCTAGAAGGAAATGCTTATTGAAGAATTTCAGATTTCAGATTTTTGGATTAGGGATGCTCAACAATAAGTATAGTGCAAACATTCCAAAATGTAAAAGAAATCCAAAACCTGAAATACTTCTGGTCCGAAGCATTTCAGATAAGGGATACTCAACTGGTACATATAAGATATCAAAAGTGTATAATCCTTAAGTATGTGAATGAGAAATAGTAAGACTCCAAAATACCGTTGCTTAAACATAAGAACAGCTTAGCCTGAACCATAACTAATACACTCAGCATACGGTCAGAGTCCTAGCAGGAAACAGAAGACATAATCAGATGAAAATCTGAAGATAATTTGATAAAGGTTCTATTCACAAAAAGCATCAAGGGAAACGACAAACTATTTTGAGAAACCTGCAGGCTTGTAACAACAAGAGGGCATATAGCCCATAAGCCTGTAAGAGTAAGGGGGGAATTGGTATTACTAAAGCTCGCTGAGTACTAAAGCTATAGAAGGGAGGCTGACTGGCTGTAGCTGTAGCTTTAACTATTGCTGTAGAGGGCCTACAGCCCTGAAGCAGGCAGGAAGTGGGAGGAACAAAAAATGTGACCCCTTTCTCCTCCTGCTGTCCTGTCTCCTGTTTTTCATAGTGATCAGCCCTACAAGGCATAAGAGGGGACAGAAGGGAGTTGTGGGTAATGACCTGGGGGGTAACGCTGGAGGATAACCAGAACACCTATTAATAAATTAAAAGTGTATTATTACATCAGGATTGGCTACTTTTGACCACGCTGAAGCATATTTTTAACCATTCAATTCCTCTTGAAACAGTCTCACTTTTTTTTTTTTTTTTTTGAGCCAGAGTCTCTCTCTGTCACCAGGCATGATCTTGGCTCACTGCAACCTCCAGTGACCTTGGCTTACTGCAACCTCCATCTCCCGGGTTCAAGTGATTCTCCTGCCTCAGCCTCCCGAGTGGCTGGGATTACAGGTACGCACCACCACACCCAGCTAATTTTTGTATTTTTAGTGGAGACGGGGTTTCACCATGCTGGCCTTGATCTCCTGACCTTGTGATCTACCTGCCTCGGCCTCCCAAAGTGCTGGGATTACAGGTGTGAGCCACCGTGCCCAGCTTCTACTTACTTCTTAACACTATGCACTCTTCTATGACTGCTCCTGATATCATTTTTATGGGTTCCTCGTTCTCTTCTTGTTTTCTGAAAGAAAATTGTTTCCCAGGGCTCTGTTTTTAGATTACTGGGCTCTATGTGGTATTGTAAGGTGAAGTCATAAACACTCTGTCTTCAACTATCACTCACTAGAGATCAGCACCAAATCTCCATCTGTAACACTGATTTCTCCCCTGGAGCTAGATCAAAGGTTGCATATTTAAATATCTATGGAATCCAGATAGGTAAAAATAATTAATTAGGCAAACAATGTAGTACATTAGAGAGAGAAAAGGGTTGCAGAAATCTAGAAAGATGTGCCTACCTATATCTACACGGGTGGCTATCACTGAGTTCCAGTTGATTTTACTGTCAAGTAATGCAACCCCACACTGTGTCTAACTTTTAAAGAAAGGCTAGAAACACAGATTTGGAAGAAGGAGGGGTGTCTTTATTTTACTGTTTTTTTTTTTTTTTTTTTTTTTTTTTTATGGCAACTCCTTTTATTAAAATATTAGGTAGTTTATTTCAGAAATAAAATTGAAATCCCTGTAACTAAAAACACTCCGCAGTGTTGAATAAAACAAAAATATTTTTAGGTTGGCACAAAATTACGGTTTTTGCCTAAATAAAATAAAACCTTTTGATTCTGAAATAAGTTCAGACTTCCAGAAGAAACACAAAAATAGTATAAGAGTTCAAGTATATACCCTTCACTCAGCTTCCCCTAATGTTAGCAATTTATATAATCAAAGAAATATTAGCAAAACCAGAAAATATGTACTAAACCATAGAGATTTTGTAATGTGTAACCAGCTTTTCTCCAATACCCTTTTTCTATTGGAGGACCCAACCCAGAATCCCACACTGCATTTAGTTGTTGTGTCTATCAATTACAAAGGAAAAAAAATCACAAATAAGTTTTTAAATGAAAACTGAGTTAGAAAGAAAACAGCAAAAGAAATCCCCAGGAGCTATAAACAAACACTTGTACTACAGAGTGATAAAGATAACCCCGTGGTGTTGTTTGCTTGTTTTTGGTCAAAGTCAGCTAGGAGTTTGTTTTTAATGCCTATATGGAAAAAGTAGATGAGACCTTGACTCCTCTTCTAGGTTGGTGGAAGTGAAATTTCCCTATATATAAACCTGGGACCCTCAAAGAAGCCATGCCCACAGGGAAAAGGTCGGGGTGGGAGTGAGGGGAATCTACCTACCAATTAGGATTTAAGAAAAAGAGGCTGGGCATGGTGACTCACGCCTGTAGTCCTACTACTTTGGGAGGCCAAGGTGGGGGGATCACTGGAGTCCAGGAGTTCAAGACCAACCTGAGCAACATGGCAAGATCCCATCTCCATAAAAATAATGAAAAAAACAAAACAAAACAAAAAAACAAAGAAGAAGAAGCTCTTAGTCCTGACTTGGGCTTAGGATAGGAAAACTTCCCCTAGGAATTCATATCCACAGGTCTGTCCCCTATATAGATTTAGGATTTAAAAGTATAAGCAAGTAGTCTAAAATCTACACAGAAACTGGACCTACACTTTCCAACATGGAAGAGGCAAAAGCAAAAACACTCTGGAGAAGCAACTGTATTAGTTTATGCAATGTTTTGCACATGAAAACCTGGATTTGTGATTAAGCATTTAAGGTAACACTCATAAACTATACTGTTTGCAGTAAACATGTCTACCAAGTAAATTAAAGAATCCTTAAACTATGCAGCAGCTAAAGAAAAGTAGGATTTGATTAAAAGTGCTTAGAAATGGAAGATTGTTTTAATTCTAGAAGTGGGGGAGGAGAAACTCATATCCTTTAACTGACTACTACAAGTATCTGTAAGACCTCCAGCTTTCCATAAGACATGTACCCACTTAGGAGATCATAGGTCAGGTTTTGTAATATAATACTTTATAAATAATATAAAAAAATTAACCACGATTATAAATCAATGCCTCATTTATAGCAGCTTGAAGTCTATCATACTTGTTTTAAATGTTTTTTTTTCTATACCAATTTATTTATTTGTTTTGTTTTTGTGGCCAAGATGGTGAAATCCCATCTCTACTAAAAATATAAAAAATTAGCCGGGCATGGTGGTAGACACCTGTAATCCCAGCTACTTGGAAGGCTGAGAACCCAGGAGGCAGAGGTTGCAGTGAGCCAAGATCATGCCACTGCACTCCAGCCTGGCGGACAGAGTGAGACTCCGTCTCAAGAAAAAAAAAAAAAAAAGTGCCTTGTCCTTGTTGGTACCCATACCCATACCAGGTAAACCTATATTTGGTCACTTGATAATCACCTTACTTTGCATGCCTTCTTAAATGTCCCATATCTTGTCATTCTGAATAGCATTAAAAATTATGTTCATCAGAAGTAAAAAGATATTTTACTAATTAGCATGATCCCTTACTTCTTATGTATAAGTGATTGATAGATAATAGCTGACTACCTGCCCAATTTGGTTTTTGTACTCTATTGAGTATAATACCTCTCCTCAAGGTAGGAAATGTTATGAATTTTTTTTCTCAGTTACAGCTCTCTGCTGAACTAGACAGCTATCTCTAAAAGGTACACAATAATAACTGCTGCTTTTCATAACCTGTTTATAGTCATTCACAGCCTCTATTTCTTCTGTATCCAAGTAAATCATGTTTCCAGGTGAAAACAAAAAATACTTTTATTGATGGCTTTTATTAGTTTTAAAGTGCTACAACTTCAAAGATGTTAATTGTCTAAGGTCGTAAATAAATGTAAACTCTCCAGGTCAATTTTCTAAAAAGGAAGTCCAGATACTAGAAACGACTTCAGGATGTAAAATGCTGGGAAACAGCATGAGAAACTCATGTGCATCGGAGACAGGAATCACATTTTAAGTAAAGGTGCTAGGCTGCCCTGTAGACAGGTAAACAAGAGCCAAAACGGTTCCGGTAAACAGCACTCATAGCTACCATCCAAAGATAAGTTAAACATACAGGTAATGTAGAGAAAGCCTGCCATAACCACATGATGAAAGTAAGAGTACAAACAAATGTCTTCAAATCGAATGACAATAATGTTACGACTATGACTAGTATGTACCTTAGCAATCACTCAGGGAACAGGAAAAAAAATGATAGATTCAGAATATAAATTCACTAAAATGATTTCTTAGCTTATTTTGTACTATTATTTATGTAATAATAATTTGTTACATATTCTTACTATTGTATTAATTTACCCATTAATAAAAGACAGTAACAATAAGCCACTACATTAAAATAGCAGATCAGGCTGGGCATGGTGGCTCATGCCGCCTGTAATACCAGCACTTTGGGAGGCCAAGGCGGGTGGATCACCTGAGGTCGGGAGATTGAGACCAGCCTGGTCAACATGGTGAAACCCTGCCTCTACTAAAAAAAAAAAAAGAAAAAAAAAAAGAAAAAAGGAGATCAAAATTCATCATTAAATTCCTATATACAAAAATTCCATAATTAGAAATATCACCAGCAGATACAAATGTAAATATCAAGTTTGCATTAGAAAAAAACAAAGGTTGCTGGTTGGTTAAAATGGAGAGAAGACAGCAATAATCAGTCAGGTTATAGGTTCAATCCCATAGAGCCCAGTTGGGTTCACATTGAGAAAAGTACACTTCATGATCAAAGACAGGTCCCTGATCTCAGCAAAGGGTCACATATCTATGCTATTAGTTGAAAAGGGAATTATACTGGAGATGGTTCAAAAAACAAAAAACTATCATCATTACTGGAAACAACTTGTAGCATATATCCTGATGACAAATGAATAGTGCTATTTTCTTTGTGAATAACATCTTCTGCTGCGCTATTACTAACTCTAGGAAGATATGCTGGACTTCCTGGCTTTGTTTTAACACTATCTACATATCATGAAATATTATATTGCCAAGGCAGTATTTATGAAGCCAAACAGAAAGCAAACCGTGAACTCCATACACAGGAAAACAACAACAAAGAAACAATTAATGGCTGAGTACAGTGGCTCATGTCGGTAATCCCAGCACTTTGGGACGCCGAGGTGAGAGGATCACCTGAGATCAGGAGTTCAAGACCAGCCTGACCAACACGGAGAAACCCTGTTTCTACTAAAAATATGAAAAAAAAAAAGAAATTAGCCAGGCATAGTGGTGCACACCTGTAATCCCACCTACTCGGGAGGTTGGGGCAGGAGAATCGCTTGAACCCAGGAGGCAGAGGTGGCAGTGAGCCGAAATCACGCCATTGCACTCCAGCCTGGGCAACAAGAGTGAAACTCTGTCTCAAAGAAAAAAACAGAAAATAAAACAAAAATAAAAAAACAATTAATGATCATGACTCAACTCCTCAATGGCACAGGGTCAACACTAGTATTAGAACAACAGGGATCACTCAACTGTATTCTGAATATTTACAAAGCACTTGTGAACTAATTCTTAGCAGTTAAGAATTTTTCTTTCCCCTGTATCATTATTTTCCTCTTGAAATAAATGCAAATTTAAAATATGCCAACTAAGGCAAGAGATCTGAACCCCACCTACGTCAGGATCACCTAGGGAGTTATTCCAGGGCTTATTCCCCAAACCACCAGAACCAATTTTAACAAGTATGGTGTAGGGCCCTGGGATCTGCAGTTTAAACAAACTCTGGAACACTGTAAGTTTGAGATGAGAATTACTAAAATAAATAAATAAATAAATAAATAAATAAATAAATAAATAAAATTGCAGTTTAAGTAGAATACACACAGCAATATAAAAGGAAAAGAAGATGTCTACTTATTATTTTCTCTTTGTTCATTTTTCTTAAGTATATTTTGTTTTAGGCTGGGTGTGGTAGCTCACACCTGTAATCCCAGCACTTTGGGAGGCTGAGGTGGGTGTGGATTACCTGAGGTCAGGAGTTCAAGACCAGCCTGACCAATATGGTGAAACCCCGTCTCTACTAAAAATACAAAAAGCCAGGCATGGTGGCGAGTGCCTGTAATCTCAACTACTCGGGAGGCTGAGGCAGGAGAATATCTTGAATTGGGGAGGCGGAGGTTGCAGTGAGCCAAGATTGCACCATTGCATTCCAGCATGGGCAACAAGAGTGAAACTCCATCTCAAAAAAAAAAAAAAAAAGTATATTTTGTTTTTAACTTAGATCTACGTAATATTCCTTAAGAAAATAGTTCAACAAGCTGAATTTAAGTGGTCTCTCCATAAAGGCACTTACATGATTTATACTTCAAAGCTACTGAATTTTTTGAAATCACTTAAATTCCTTCATACAATTTTTGAATTAAAATGACAAGTGTGGCTTCTTTTTAAAAATTTAAATATAACTTACATACCATATAACTCATCCTTTAAAGTGTACACTTCTGTGGTTTTCAGTATTGTCACAAAGCTGTGCAAACATCCCCATTAATTTCAGAGCCCTTTGATCACACCAAAAAGAAACTCCATACTTATATGGCATTCACTCCCATCTCCCTCACGCTCACATGCTGACGACCACTAATCTACTCTGTATTTCTATAGATTTGTCCATTCTGGATATTTTGTATAAGTGGAATCATACAATAAGTGGTCTTCTGTGTCTGGATTATTTAACAGCATCATGTTTTCATGGTTCATACTGTAGCATGTCTATTTCATTTCCGTTTATGGCTGAATAATCTTCAGTATACAGCTACAGCATATTGTGTTAATCCATTATTCATTAGTTGGTAAGCATTTGGGTTGTTTCTACTTTTTGGCTACTATGACTAATGCTGCTAGAAACATTAATGAACATGTTTTTGTATGGATATGTTTCCAATTATCTTGGATATACATACAACCAAGATTGGAATTGCTGGGTAACATGGTAACTCAATGTTTAACTTTTTGAGAAACTGCCAAATTTTTCCAAAGAATGTGCACCATTTTACATTCCCAACAATAATGTATGAGTGTTACAGTTTTTACATGTCTTAACCAATACTTGTTATTATCTGTCTTTTTGCTAGTGGTTGTGAAGTGGTATCTCACGAGAAGTGGTGTGATTTGCATTTCTCCATGGCTACTAATGCTAACATATTTTCACGTGCCTTTTGGCCATTCAGGTATCTTCTTGGGAGGAATGTCTATTCAAATTCTTTGCCCAGTTTTTAATTAGACTATTTACCTTCTTATTCTTGAGTTGTAAGAGTCCTTTATACAATCTGGATAGTAGACTCTTAACAAACACATGATTTGCAAATGTTTTCTCCCATTCTGTGGATTGTCTTTTCACTTTCCAAGTCCAGTTTATTTATTTTTGTTTTCGAGGCTTTGGTATTGTATATAGGAAGCCATTGCCTAATCAGTATGATTCACTACTTTTATTTTTTACAAAATGAATATTTTAGTAAAATTTGGCTCTAGCCTATCATTAGCAGGAGAGTAGCCTTGCAATCTTGTTTTGTGTCAATAGAGATCTGCTAGAAAACTGAAATTGAGTAAGAAAGCCATTCTGGCGCTGGGCACGGTGGCTTATGCCTGTAATCTCAGCACTTTGGGAGGCTAAGGTGGGTGGATCACTTGAGGCTATGAGTTGAAGACCAGCCTGGCCAACAGGGTGAAACCCCATCTCTACTAAAAATACAAAAATTAGTCGGGCATGATGGCACATGCCTATAGTCGCAGCTACTCAGGAGGCTGAGGCAGGAGAATCGCTTGAGCCCAGGAGGTAGAGGTTGCAGTAAGCTGAGATTGTGCCACTGCACTCCAGCCTGGGTGACAGAGTGAAACTCTATCTGAAAAAAAAGAAAAAGAAAAAGAAGACTAGGCTCTGAAAAGTTAGTTTGCAAATATTCACAGGGTTTTTGTGATTTTTCAAGGCAAACTAAACCAATAGTTTCTAAGGTCATTATTTAACTAAATTTAAATTAACATAGATCTTCAAAAGCCAAAAGTAGTGAAGAAATTAAATTGGGCTGTAAAAAAAAACATAGAAAGTAATAAAAATGGAAAATACGGTCGAAACTACTGAAAAAATATTTTTTCAAATTTCTAATACTCATAAGACAAACGTGGACAGTAACAAATACAAAATGTTACTGTCCTTCTGTGGACAATAACAAATACAAAAATAAATTGCAAAATTTTTGTGGGCCGCTAAAGTGGTGGTAAACAAGTACTGAAATATGCCAAGATTATTTGTGTTTGAAACATTTATATAACAACTTCAGCTTTCATCAGGTTTATGAATATTTATTTGTTTTAAAATAAATACCCAAAAAGATACTTAATAGCCCATTTCAGAACTAGCATGTCTTATGGATGATTAACATTAGCAAGGAAGAGTATTGCCTGCAGAAATCTGATAGTAGTGCTCAAAGTAGTACTAACAAAGAACACTGTTTTTTAAAAATATGCTTATTAACGTCACCAAAGGAAAGATTGCTTAAAATAATTATCAGTTTTTAGTCAATTTTTTCTTTTCTTTTTTGAGACAGTCTCACTTTGTCACCCAGGCTGGAGTGCAGTGGAGCAATCATGGCTCAATGCAGCCTCAACTTCCCAGGCTCAAGTGATCCTCCCACCTCAGCCTCCCAAGTAGCTGGGACTACAGGTGTGCAGTACCACCATGTCTGGCTAATGTTTTACTTTTAATTTCTGTAGAGATGAGGTCTCACTATGTTACCCAGGCTGGTCTTGAAATTCTGGACTCAAGAGATCCTCCTCCTTGGCCTCCCAAAGTGCTAGGATTACAGGGATAAGCCACTGCACCCCCAATTTTGTATAGATAACTTAAAAACAAACACACTTTTTTGAGGACATAAAGTGTTTTAGATAGTATTGGAAGTCTGCTACACAGGTATCATATCGCTCTTGTGTGACAGGTGTATTTCAGGGCAATGTATATGAAAAAGATGTATATAAAAGACCAAGAGTATCACTGTTGTATCCCCAGTGCTTGTAGTACTGAACAAGCTTAACAAAATGTAAGTAGCAACCACTAACTTCCTGAGGGCAGAAATTTTAAAAATAGCCTTACATTAATACAAGACATTTACAAAAAGAATGTCTAAATGCTAAAATTGCTAATACCCATTCATCTGCCTCCAGGTGGTGAAAAGGGGAGTGTGTGTGGCATTACAGTCTGGCAGGGGTAATACATGTAGCTTTAAAAGCATATTCAAATTATTACAAAATCCTATTGTTTATTGGCTCCTTAATACAAACATTAAGGAACAGTATGCTTTTTTGGTTTGTCTGTTTGCTTGTTTTTGAGACAGAGTTTTGTTCTTGTTGCCCAGGCTGGAGTGCAATGGCGTAATCTTAGCTCACTGCAACCTCCATCTCCCAGGTTCAAGCGACTCTCCTGCCTCAGCCTCCCGAGTAGCTGGGATTACAGGCATGTGCCACCACACCCAGCTAATTTTGTATTTTTAGTAGAGACGGAGTTTCTCCATGTTGGTCAGGCTGGTCTTGAACTCCTGACCTCAGGTGATCCACCCGCCTTAGCCTCCCAAAGTGCTGGAATTACAGGCCTGAGCCACTGAGCCTGGTCCAGTGTGTATTTTTTACATCTACATAAAAGGTTGTGAAACTCTGATAAATAAAGCCTTCTTTTCTAAAGAGATTTAAATTTGGAACATTTATTTAAGAATGTGAAAAGCAGATCCTCCTCTCCTTTCCTTATCCTCTCTTCTTATGCTCTGCAAAGCAGTAAGAGTGGTTGACTCCTAGTTAAGGTTATGAAACAGCATCTAACTTCTTATGGGCTGATGCTTCCTTTAAACTTAGACCCAGCATTAAATCTCACAAACTAAATAAAAATAGCTTTAGGGAATTATGATGAGAAGGGCATTTTGTATCTTTAAAATACAAACCTAATTGTGGAGGTAGAGTAAAACAGTATATATTTTGGTTAAATAAGGCTAGAGAAAAAGAATGCACAATTTGTTGGATTTATAAAACACAAACTTTACCTAATTTCTTTTTTTTTTTTTTTCCCAGAGGAAATGATTAAGATTAGGGAAATGAGAGGAGGAAGGAGATAACGGCTTTAAATAATTCTGATCTATAATTATCAGTATGAATTTTTCATGTTTTTCTTTTGCAGACATTTGGAACTGTCCTGTAGATTTTGTTGGCAGTTAATGACCGAGGCCTGCAAACCACTGTTATTATTCTTGATCCCCAAATTCATAGGTATAATCTTTATGTCCTAATCTATTGGTCACAAATATTAGTTAGCTTAAGAATTCCTAAAAGTTGTTTACAAACCATTACTTGAAAAATGAACAGCCGACATTTATAGCATATTCAGAGGAAGTTAGTTTGAAAAATAACTCAAACTGCATATTCGAATCATTCTATGTAAAAAATAAATAAATAAAAAGTGGCTTTTCTTTTCCTTGTAAAACATTAGCTAGAAAAAGTTTTTACTTTTTTCTCACATCACATATCATCTTAAATGAGTAGGCCTCCGTAAAAACAATATTCACAACTCTGTACATAAAATTAAAAAAAAAAAAAAAAAAGAACAACAACAACAAAAACCAAAACCACAAACCCATACACTTTTAATACAAAAATCTGCATTATAGCCATAAAGGGGCGAATAGACTAGTCATAAAAAATAAACTCGTTTTTTAGTTGATCCAATCTTCAGCAAATGTTAAATTTTAAAATTTACTATTGTTTTATTTTCTACTACAAATATCTGCCTAACTCTGGGGCATCTGCTATACTAAAAGCAGAAAAAAATCATTCAGGAGATTAAAGAGAGTAAGAGAAAAATAAAAGGAGAGTCAAGGAAATGGATGGGTAGGAAAAAGAAAACAGAAAGATGGACAGACAGAGGAAGAAGGGAAGAGAGGGCAAATTGGCTTAGTCAAGCTCTCTCGGGACAGTGTGCTGAGTTACCAGACCAGAAATGAGGGGTTGAAAGCTACTACTGATAACTGGTGCAGGCTGAAAGTGCTACTTAAGTGCCTGGTGTCTGTGGAAAAAAGAGGGAGGAGAGGTTTAAGACTAAGGATGCCAAGTGCATTTCCAGCCAGCAGAGTAAAAAGGAAGCATTAACAGTAGCCTCAGGGGAAGCTAAGCATGCTATCCCATGAGCCAGAGGGCAAATGTGGCAATAGCAGTGAGTAGCAGCTGGATAAAGGGATAAAGAAATAAAGAAACCACAGGAAAATTGGCAGCTTTAGATCCATAAGGCTGACTCGGCCTCATCTAGATACTTGGAGGAACAAACAGCCTGGAAACAACACTGCCATCTTTCTACGGCCGACGGGTTACTAATCAACAACTGAGATGCAACTGACTGAAATTTACTTGGCAAAATTATATTAAGCATGGATTTAACTTTGTGGAACAGAAGCTCTGCTCAGAAGATACATGTAGGATATTCTCAGTGTTTGGCATTATAATAATCAAAATCAGCATTCTCCATAACTCTCCAAATGATACTCTGAAATGTTTAAAATGAAAAAAAACATTTAATTACCTTTTTCTGATGCAGTTATTTCATTAATGTTTTCTAAATATTATTTCATACAGCATAGTGTAACAAATTTAAAAAGGATACACATAAATATGTCCTATAGTATATATTAGTGACCCTCTGATCACATAACTGGAAATACGAAAATCATTAAAGGGATTTCTGAAATAATATACTCTCAAATTCTTTTCTTGCCTTTTTTTTTTAACCTTCTCAAAGTAAAAAAAAAAAAAAAAAAAAGAAAGAAAGAAAAGAATTTGAGAGTATTTGGATGGTAAACTTATTTTAAGTATTGTTACTTCTTTCTATTTCCAACTTTTAAGTTTAGAGTACATGTACATGATGTGCAGGTTTGCTACAGAGGTAAACGTGTGCCATGGTGGTCTGCTGCACAGATCATCCCATTACCTAGGCATTAAGCCCAGCATCCATTAGCTATTCTTCCTGATGCTCTCCCTCCTCCCACCCCCCACCCTCCAACAGGCCTCAGTGTGTGTTGTTCCCCTCCCCGTGTCCATGTGTTCTCATCATTCAGCTTCCACTTCTAAGTGAGAACACGTGCTATCTGGTTTTCTCTCCCTGCATTAGTTTGCTAAGGATAACGGCCTCCATCTCCATCCATGTCCCTGCAAAAGACATGATCTGATTCCTTTTTATGGCTGCATACTATTCCATGGAGTATATATACCGCATTTTCTTTATCCAGTCTATCAGTGATGGGCATTTAGGTTGATTCCATGCCTTTGCTATTGTGAATAGTGCTGCAATGAACATCCATGCATATGTATATTTACAATAGAATAATTTATATTCCTTTGGGTACATACCCAGTAATGGGATTGCTGGGTCAAATGATGTATCTGCCTCTAGGTCTCTGAGGAATAACCACACTGTCTTCAACAATGGTTGAACTAATTTATACTCCCACCAATAGTGTAAGAGCATTCCTATTTCTCCACAACCTCGCCAGCGTCTGTTGCTTTTTGACTTTTTAATAATAGCCATTCTGACTGGTGTGAGATGGTATCTCATTATGGGTTTGATTTGCATTTCTCTAATGATCACTGCTGTTGAGCTTTTTTTCACATGCTTTTTGGCCACATGTATGTCTTCTTTAGAGAAGTGTCTTTTCAAGTCCTTTTGTCCACTTTTTAAGGTTTTTTTTTCTTGTAAATTTGTTTTAAGTTCCTTGTAGATGCTAAATATTAGACCTCTGTCAGATGGATAGACTGCCAAAATTTTACCCCACTCCATAGGTTGTCTGTTCACTCTGTGAATTGTTTCTTTTGCTGTCTAATTATTTTCACTCACATTCTTCCATTAAAAAAAGGTTCAAAGTTATATCAAAAGGCAATCTATATTACCTTTATATGGTCTTAGAATGGAAGGTAAATACCACGATGAGAGTTCTTGTTTTAAATAACTATGTGCTGTAATATTTTAGTACAACATCCAAAAATAAGATTCACCAAGCACAACATTTTTCAAATGACTAGGCTTGATATATTTTATAAACTGCTATTTGTAATTGATTAAATAAATCCTGTTGGCCTAACAGTTGGTCAATCCTCTCTTTTCTTCATCAGGGTTATTAAGGTATTAGAAGATTGATGTTATGAAAAAAGATCTTACTCCTAAAATAATTTCAAACATTTAAGGAAATCAAACTGAAAAGTAAGAAATGCCAATTAAGTTGTGCAATGTATATAACAAATTCTCTAAGAATTCAGGAGTGAGGAGGGGGTGGAGTCAGGGAAAAGTTCCTAAGGGATGTAAAATTTAAGATAGCCCCTAAACCATGCATAACATTTGAGTAAAAATTATTTGGAAGGAAAACATATAAAAAGAGGAAGTTAAGAACCAGATACAATTGCAATTCCTAAAGTTACCTTTGGAAAATTAGATTTGACAGCTATTACAGATAGAGTATAGAAGGGATAGAAGGTAAGGAGAGTGATGACACAAAGAAAGTCATGCGACTAAAGTAGAATAAAAGACTCGGTGTGTTTTAGTCTGTTCTGGCTGCCATAATAAAATATCTCAGATTGTGTGGCTTAAACATGAGAAATCTAGTTCTGAAGGCCAGAATTAATTTAGAATTTCTGAAGGTTAAAAAGTCCAAGATCAAGGTTCCCGTAAGATTTGATTTATGGTGAACACTGTCCTCCTACTGTGCCCTCACATGATGGAGAGAGAGTAATCTTTGGTATCCCTTCCTCTTTCATAAAGACACCAGTTCTACTGGAACAGGGCTCTACCCTTAACGACCTCATTTAACCTTAATCACTTCCTTAAAGAATCTATCTCCAATACAATCACAGGGGTGTAATTAGGGCTCCAACATAATTTTCAGGGGATACAATTTAGTCCATAGCATTCTGCCTCTAACCTCCCAAAATTCATGCCTTTATCACATGCAAAATGCATTAATTCCATCCCAAATGCCTCCAAAGTTTTAACCCATTCCAATGTCAACTCTAAAGTCTACAGTTCAAAGTCTCATCTAAATATCATCTAACCCAGACGTGGGTGAAACTTGAGGTACAAATCATCTTCAGGCAAAATCCCTTCCCAGTTGTGAACCTGTGAAGTCAGACAGATTATTTGCTTCCAAAATACAATGGTGGGGCAGATATAGGATAGACATTCTCATTCTAAAAAGAAGAAATAGGAAATCGTGATATAATTTTTTAAAAGGCTGTTGGGAGGATTTAAGTGTGGTTACATACAATAAAGTGCTTAAACTAGTTCAGGGATAACAGCAGAGTGAGTAGAAGTATAAACTCCAAGAAGGCAGGGACTTTATCATCAACCACTGTATCTTAAGAGTTGCACAGTCAATAGGGTAGTCACTAGCCAAATGGAGCTATTTAAATTTAAGTTAATTAAAACTAAAAATTCAGTTCCTCAGTAATATTACTCACACATCAAGTGCTCAATAGCCACATGTGGCTAGTGGGTACCACAATGGACCATGCAGGTTTCCATCACCATGGAAATATCAGTAGACAAGTTCGTTCTAGAGCCTAGAAAAGTATGTGACACTATAATTACTGAATTAAGAACCATTAGCATTCATGGTTCAAGAAGAATAACAAGAAAACATCAAGAAAAATGAACATCTTCAATTTTGGATCTTTGTAAAAGATCACTTACAACACAAGATTATCTTATTAACTTTTATAAAGGCAGTAAATTTAGGGCCAGGAAAATGCCAATTAAGAAATATTTCTGTAGCCAGGTGTGGTGGCACGTGCCTATGGTCCCAGCTCAGGAGGCTGAGGTGAGAGGACTGCTTGAGCCCAGAAGGTTGGAGATGCAGTGAGCCACGGTCGTACCACTGCATTCCAGCCTGAACAACAGAGTGAGACTCAGTCTCAAATAAATAAATAAATAAATATTCCATAGGAGATTAGGTTAATACTGTTCAGAGTTTTGCTTTGTTATGACCTGAATCAAGAGAGGAATCAGGAGGTTGAGTGGGCGGATTGTTTGAGGCCAGCCTGGCCAACACATGGCAAAATCCAGTCTCTACTAAAAATACAAAAATTAGCCAGGTGTGGTGGCACATGCTTGTAATCCCAACTTTTCGGGAGGCTGAGGTTGCAGTCAGCCGGGACTGTGCCACTGCCCTGGGAGACAGAGCAAGACTGTCTCAAAAAAAAAAAAGGAATCAAAATTCTAGAGACTAACCATGAACATGTCTAATAGTCTCACTCTTAGGCAACAGCAATCTTCCTAAATTTGTTAGTGGTAAGATCAATAATGAATGGATTCACCAACAAATTCCTACAGTACATAATGTCAGCGTTGTTGGCAACAAATGTGACAATCCATTGTGAATACAGAGATCTGGACTTCCATTTTTGTCTAGGTTTTTTTTTTTTTTTTTTTTTTTTTTGCCAGTGAATGAGAAGGAATGGAGTATCCGCAACTAACATCAATATTTATTCAGAAAAGTGCTTCTTATCTTTTTAAGCACTTGGAAACACACCGAGTTCTGTTCCATTACATGGCATTCTAATAGGTAATTCTTCATGATGTAATACTTTAGCTTACATCATTACTGTAAGATCAATTTATTTGGTTATCACACCGATTAAATAAAGGAAGTTTGCTTCTTCAGCAGTTGAGATGTTTCTGCAACTCTACATGAAAAAGAGTTACAGGCCTTTGGCCTAAGCTGTCTACCTTCTTGAAAAGTACACAACCACAGAATACATTTTTCCTGCCTAAGCCATCCATTTTCTTGATAAATCCAAACCACAGAATGTGCTTTCCCTGGACTTAACACTTTGGCTATCTTTTCTGAGAACGGAAAATGTTTCTTATTGAAACATCTGCCTCACTCCCCACATCACATTCTCTGCCATCTGACCTGCCTTTGCTATGCTCTGATAACCACCAGAAGTCTAGAGCAATCTCATTTTAAGAGTGACCCTACTGCTAACTGTGAATAAAGTTTTCTCACCTGTTTTTTGCTGATCTTACTCTAGAATCTTTCCTTCCCTTCACACATATTTCTTATTCCATAGATAGTGGCACAGAAAATCGGCAAAAATTCCTTCCTCAAGGAATTTTCCCCAAAATTTACCAAAATTTTCCCCCAAAATTCCTCAAGGAAGGAATTTTTCCTCAAATTCATTCTCTTAGCTTATCCTCTCTTTCTATCATTGAATAATCATTTCTTCTACCCCCTCATACCTTTATTCTTCTTGAGTAATACCAGGAGAGGAAAGCAAAGGATGACACAGACAATTCTGATAAAAGAAGGTGACAGCAGTAAGGCTAAATTGTTCAACTAGAACCTCTCAAGTTGAAATGAGAAATTTTCTCCTGACATATTCTATAATATCAATTTCCTCATTTGTTATTACAGCATTAGCTACTAATTGTCTCCAATTGTCTATTTATCTCCTTCTTCCTTCTTCCTTTTAGCAACAGACCCATCCTCCCTTGCAGTTTTAAGAAGCCCAGCTTGACACTGCACTTCCCAAACTCCCATGTGGCTAGGAGTTACCAGGTGATGACATTTTAGAAAGCAGAATGTGAACAAAAATGATGTGCCCAACTTCCTAGTCACATTCTTTTAAAAAGCAACTGTGTGTCCTCTACTTACTCTTGCCTCTTTCCAAAGGGCTAAAATGTGGATATACGAGGTGACTGCAAAAGAATAGCAAATGCTGAGTGATGACGGAACAAGACAGAAGGAACCCGGGTCCTCTGATGACATCATGGATTCGATTTGCTCTAATTCCTTGGATTGCCTACCAGTTTAGACTTTTACTTGAGGGAGAAACTTTCCATGTTCACTTATCCAGACCACTGCTTTTTGGTCTGTATGAAAGATGTACATCTTAAAACTGGCTATAAAAAGAGTTATTTTGGGAGAAACAGGGTATGTAGGCATAGTCTAAAAAGGCAGTAAGATCAGATGGAAGCCCTAAGAGATCAATTACACTCAAACATGAGAAGTATTTCTTAGGGTGAGACAGAAAGATGACTGGAGAACATATCTGATTCAACAAGCTGTTACTAGATTCCTACTTAGGCCAGACACTGTTATATACGTGATAGGAACTAGGTAAGTAAATATTGTGTGTATAGTTCCCAACTTCACTGAATTTTCTGTACATTGAGAGATTAAATCCTAGGGAATTATCTAAGATATAATTGGTCAATAATTACTGTTCAAGTGATACCACATGCCAGGTAATGTGCTAGGTGCTGGAAAAGATGGTCTCTCTTCTACCTTCTAAATATTTTTCTTCTTCATGAGTGCCATTTCTTTGGTTTAGGCTCTCAGAATTTATTTCAGCTCACACCCTTCTAACAGATTTCCTTTCCTTCAGTTTCTTCTCCCTCCAACCCACTGTCATCTGAGTAACATAAAAATCCTAAAATAAGAATCTGATTGCTACTCTGCTACTCCTTGAAAGAAAAAAGAAAAGAAAAAAGCAACTTTAAAAATTTTTTCTTACTGAAACATCTATTTTCTTACTGAAACTTTCTATTGCCGATAAGTTAAATTTCAAAATGTCCTTTCTAGTCTTATTCTTCATCACTGTATTATTCACCCCAGCTACACGAAACTGTTCATCATTTATCCAACATGCCTTCATTTGCTCTCTTCTTCCTTTTCAGATCTTCATGTTTGAGTCAGTTTGGGCTGCTATAACAAATATCATAAACTGGGTAACAAACAACAGGATTTTTATTTCCTCACAGTTCTTAGAGTCTGAGATAAAGGTACCAACATAGCCAGTTTCTAGTAAGAGCCCTCTTACTAGATTGTAGACAGTGTTTTCTCACTATTTCCTCTCACATGGGGAGAGAAAGAGAGAGCAGAGTGAGTAGGGTGTCTGCGTATTTGCTATCTCTTCTTATAAGAGCACTAATTCCATCATGAAGGCTCCATTACCCTCACAATGTCATCTAAACCTAATTATCTTTATCTCTTAAAGGCTCCATCTCCAAATATCCTCACATTGTTGGTAGGGCTTCAACATATAAATTTTGGGAGATTGCTAGGTATTTTATTCTCTTTGTGGGCAATTGTGAATGGGACTTCACTCATTATTTGGCTCTCTGCTTGTCTATTATTGGTGTATAGGAATGCTTGTGATCTTTGCACCTCAATTTTATATCCTGAGAATTTGCTGAAGTTGCTTATCAGCTTAAGGAGTGTTTTCTAAATATACAATGATGTCATCTGCAAACAGAGACAACTGGGAGTTGAACAATGAGAACACATGGACATGGGGGGAGGGGAACATTATATACCAGGGCCTGTTGACGGGTAGGGGGAAAGAGGAGGTAGAGCATTAGGACAAAAACCTAATGCATGCAGGGCCTAAAATACCTAGATGACGGGTTAAAAGGTGCAGCCAACCACCATGGCACATGTATACCTATGCAACAAACCTGCATGTTCTGCACATGTATCTCAGAACTTAAAGTTAAAAAAAAAAAAAAAGGGAGAATATGATTCCATCCATAGGAGATGGCAAACTAATCCTTCAATACCCAGCTCAACTGTCTTTTAAGTATCTTCATTCTCTGAATGAAATTTAGTTGCTCTGCTATCTATGCTCTGATTAATGACATTCTGGAGTGATTATTTCCATTATTAGATGGTAAATACCTACAGGGTAGAGATTATATATATTCATCTTTGTATTTTCCCAGAATTAAGTTCGTTTGGCAAACATTAGGCCCCAATACATATTTGCTGAATGAAACACTAGACTTTCAGAAGCAATGGAAGATACGTGCTAAAATCTTTTTTTTTTTTTTTAATGCTTTTCTCGACTTGCAAGTTAGGCATTGTAATAAACTTTCTCCCCACCACCTCTACAATTCCAGACTCTGCATTCATAATTTTTTTCTTTCATTCTTTCCCTCCTTTTTCTCACCTCTTCCCTCCCTTTCCCTCCCTCCCTCCTTGATTCTTTCCTTCCTCCATCCCTCCCTCCTTTTACTAGAGACAGGGTCTCCCTCTGTTGCCATGCTATAGTGTAGTAGTGTGATCCTAGCTCACTGTAGCCTCAGACTCCTGGGCTCAAGCGATCCTTCCACCTCAGCCTCTCTAGTAGCTGGGACTAAAGGTGTGCATCACCACACTTGGCTAATTTTTTAAATTTTTTGTAGAGATGGGGTCTTGGGATGTTGCCCAGGCATGTCTTGACCTCCTGGCCTGAAGTCATCCTCCCACCTTGGCGTCCCAAAGTGTTGGGATTATGGGCATGAGCCACTGCCCTCGGTCCATAGTTTGTTTCTTTATGGCATCATTGATCTCAAATTGTATATAACCACTAATTTCTATGGAGTTGAAATGCAGATTCTATCCACCAGTGCTAGATTATTAATGTTGACTTTATAATTGTAGATACTTTTACATAAAGAGTAGGTCAAACATATTTTCACAAGAGTAATAAATAACTTCAGATGCCCTTGTAAGAAACGCAGCAATAGGACTCACCTATTACTTTTCTCTACTCAATGCATTTCCACATCAAAATTGTTACCAATCATTATTTTATGTAACCACAGCAGAGAAGATTTAATCTTCTTTACATAACAATTTCTTTGCCTTAGAGGCCTTGTGATCATTCAATATTATTCCTATTCTAAATATGTCATGTTTAAAACCTACTGCCTGTATTGCATATCTATTACCTATTTACAGCCAAGAGAGGTTAAGTAACATAGCCATGGTCAAAAGTTAGCTAATACTGAAGCTCTGGGATTAATCTCCAAATATTCTGAGTATGAATGCATATTCATTCAGACATTATCATGCATATGTCATAAAATTTTATAAAATTACAGAGGCAATTGATATGAAAAGTGTAAAATATGTGATCAAATTAATTAGATATGTTAATTATGGTACTTAAATTAGAGTTGTAGGTCTATCAATGAATATTCACTGAAAGTTTACTAAGTTTAAGCCACTATTTACAAGTAACAGAGGAGGCAGCACAGGAGGATAAAGCTAATAGGTAGAAAGTAAAATAAATGGCAGAGTAAAGGGTTAAGAGAGAAGTATAAAGTGCAAATGTGATGTCATAGGAAAAAAGAAAACCTAGCAGGCATGGCTATTGTCTATACATAGCAGGACTACCATGAGATTTCATTTGCTTTCAGCCTTAGAGCTAGAATGAGGATCAACGGGTAGAAGTTACATGGAACAGATTTCACTCGGTATAAGAGTTATTTGAAAATAGAATGCTGAATACAGAATAGTTTTGTGATAATATACTATAAGCTTAATCTACATGTAGCAGAGGTGTCATGGTGAGATTGGTGGGGAGCGGGTGGTCCCTAGGGAAGAATCGCACCCAAGACCGGTGAGTACCTGAATAAACACTATTATATGCTTGTAGTCATGGCTCAAATGCAGGAGCATAACACAATTGCACTGCCTGTTTGCAAGACAAATTTATCAGCAGTATATCAAATGTGTAAAAAAGTGATAGGGAAACTAGAAGGATTACCATAGTTCATATAAGAGATAAGAAATGCTAGTGTGGTGAAAATGAGCCAGAAGAGTTAGGAAAAGATGTTCTAATTATTTCAATCAATTTTATGCTAATATTATCTATTACTAAAGAAGATAAAAACAGGATTTAAGTGTACATAATAGAATTATCATCTATCCTATTCTTACCTTAATATATTTAAATTCCACATTAATATGCTTACTGTAACATGTCTAAAACTGAATTTATCTTCCTCAAAGAACTCATCTCTTCCTCTTTCTGTAATACCTATTTCAATTGTTAGTATGACAATTCATGCAATAACCTTAGTTAAAAATCTCAAGATTATCTTCAACTTCTTCCCCTTATGTTCATTATGACTCTGATATGTCTCTAGAATCTAGAACGTCTTCTCTGTCCTTTGTGTCATTGTTTTAACTGAGGTCATCATCTCCTGCTTAATTCCCTTTAACTGTTATGGCCTCCTAACTGATTTTCCTGTCTCCATTCTTTCCTAGTTTGAGTCCGATACTCACACTGCCATCTTCCTAATGGATAAATTAAATACAATTATATCATTCCCATGTCTTTTTAGCAGTTCCTGGCTGTCTGTAAGAGAAAGTACCAACTTCTCAGCAAGGTATAAATGCCTCTTCATAAATGTGACCTCAACTTACCTCCCAAGCCTCATCCCTGGCTATTCTTTCCCAAGAAACCCACGCAACGGCCATACAGAAAATTCCATTATCTTAATCTTTGCCTATACTCTAAGCTTATTCATTTCATATGGCACTTGTCAAATGTCAGTGGCTGGGAAAGGTTTGAGCGAACATTTTTAATCAATCGCTATTTAGTAAATAAACTAACAATCTTTCAGTACCATCTACGGTATTCTACTGGTAATTGATTCTCTAGAATTGAAAAAAAAATTTCCCTCAGCATCTTTCCCCTGTAGGACTATTATGATGATTAATTTTGTGTCAACTTGAGTGGGCTGCGGGATGCCCAGATAGCTGGTAAAACATTATTTCTGGGAATGTCTGTGAGGGTGTTTCCAGAAGAGGTTTGCATCTGAATCAGCACACTGAACAAAGAAGATCCACTTTCACTAACATAGGCAGGTATCATCCAATCCACTGAGGGCCAGGACAGAATAAAAAAGCAGAAGGATGAATTCCCTCCACCCACTCCTTGAGATGAGCCACCCATCTTCTCTTGCCCTTAGACATTAGAGCTCCTGATCTGTGAGTCTTCAGACTCAGGGACTTACACCAGTGCCCTAGTCCTGGGAATTCAGGCCTTTGGCATCAGACTGGGAGCTACACAATTGGTTCCCCTGGTTCTTAAGCCTTCCCACTTGGGCTGAATTGTATCACCAGCCTCTGGGTCTCCAGCTTGAATATGGCATACTGTGGTGCTTCTCAGCCTCCATAATCACACATGCCAATTCCCATAATAAATCTCCTCATCATACACACACACACACCCAGAAATAATGTTTACCATCTATCTGGGCATCCCTCAGCCCACTCAAGTTGGATATAAAATTAACTATAATAGTGGTCTACGGGGAAAAGCTATTGAGGGAAAATTCTTTTCAATCACTCTAGAGAATCAACTAGTAGTAGAATATGAACAGTGTTGGTTTATTTCTAATTAGAGATTGATGAAAAATGTTTGCTCATAAACCTTTCCCAGGTACTGACATTTGACAAGCGCCATACGAAATGAATAAATTTATAGTCTAGAAAAAATAGGAAATTATTAGGACAATGAATTTTCTATATGGCTGTCGCATAGATTTCTTTTATTATACAAACACACACACATAAACGTATATAGATGTTATTGGCTCTGAGTCTCTGGGAAATCTTAATATAACTACAAAACTTTATTTGCCACTTGTTACCACTTTCGAAACACAATTTTTTATTTCCATTATTAAAAATAATAATTAATCACTAAAAACATTTGAAAAGCAATGGAAAGAGAAAAGCAAAAAAACACTGAAGTTTTAAGACATTGGTATAGGTGCATGTCCTTGTAATAATTTTATTACATTGAGATATCATAAACATAAACACATTTTATATGCTACGTTTTTATATTCTAAATTTTTCCTTTTTTTTGAATTCTAAAATAAAATAAATTTTCCTATTTTTCCTGATGAAAAGTGGAAAATGAAAGTAATTTTCTTCTCATTAAGTGCATATTTTCATACAAGGTATGATATAAAAATGTATTCACTTTTTTCTTTTTTGAAGACAGGGTCTTGCTCTGTTGCCTAGTCTGAAGTGCAGTGACACAATCAGGGTTCGCTGCAGCCTCAACCTCCCAGGCTCAAGCGTCCTTCTGCCTCAGGCTCCCAAGTAGCTGGGACTGCAGGCACATGACACCATGCCCAGCTAACATTTTTATTTTTTATAGTGATGGGGTCTTACTATGTTGCCCAAGCTAGTGTCAAACTCCCGAGATCAAGCAATCCTCCTCCCTTGGCCTCCCAAAGCACTGGGATTATAGCTATGAGTCACAAGGCCAGGCTTAAGAATGTATTCTTAAAATAGGTATGGTCTCATTTGTACAACTAAAACTTATCAAAATATATGCAGTGGTATAATTTTATCATAGGAAGTATAATGTAGAGTATAACAACACAGGTTTCTTGCACTGGAATCCCAATTTATAGTTGCTGTGACCATCACAAGTTACCTAAACTCTCTATGCCTCAAGTTTCTAATCTATAGGTTGAGAGTAATAATAGCACTTACCTCATAAACTTATTGTGACACCTAGATGAGTTAATCCATAAATGGCTTATGACAATGTCTCGTGCATATTTTCATGTCAACGCATGACAGCTATTATTATCTTTCTAAAAATCTGAAGTTTAACGAACAAAATCCCATTAAACAAAGCAAAATATAAATTTTGACTATTGAAAATATGTTATACAATGAGCACTACAAAAATCATAAAATATATATTTTAATATCTTCCCTAGCACAGAAAAAGAAGCAGAAAGAAGAAAATAAGGGAACATGAGATCCTGACAAGAGATTTTCTCCACAGACATTCCTTTGGTGGAACAAAAATATGTGAGATGGTGAATGGAACAGATCTAAGTAAGCATGGGACTAACAAAGTACAATGTATGAAAGATTTTACTTAGAAAAAACAATCACAAATTTACTATACAATCAATAAGACTAACTGAAGGGAAATGCAGTAAAACACTTTCAAAGAAAAATACTGTGGAGCTGAGAAGAAAATAAGCCAGTTGACAAAGGTAGATTTGATGAGCTCATAAAAATGAAAAAGTAAATGCTGCTGGACAAAAAGTGGTCCTTACTTTTGCTCTCAATGTTTCTAGTATGCTATATAGAACAATTATTTTGCTTTTATTGAAAAATAACCATTGCAACTGGTATAAAACATGATTTATAGGAAAATTCTTTTGTACTTCTGAATAATTAGTATATTTCTTAAGTAACAGAGGAAACTATTAATTCAGAGGCATTCATGAAGGTGGATATCTTACACCTAATCATTTTAGACTTGATATCCAATTTTCTTTCTTTCTTTCTTTCTTTTTTTGAGACAGGGTCTTGCTCTGTCACAGAGGCTGGAGTGTAGTGGTGCCATCACAGCTCACTGCAGCCTCTACTTACTGGGCTCAAGTGATCCTCCCACATCAGCCTCCCATGTAGATGGAACTATGGGCATATGCTACCACGCCTAGATAAGTTTTTTGTTTTTTGTAGAGACAGAGTCTTGCTGTGTTGTTCAGGCTGGTCTCGAACTCCTGGGCTCAAGAAATCATCTGCTTTAGCCTCCCAAAGTGCTGGAATATACAGGTGTGAGCTGCCATGTCCAACCCTTTTCAATACCATTTTTGAAAATTCTATCCTACACTGCCAAATATAAATATATCCCAAGAAATTAAAATACAGAAAATTAAATTGCAAAGAAAATATGGTTGCAGAATTCTTGTAATTTAATTTGGTAAATTCTTTATCTTTTTTACTAACATACCTTGAAATTGCTATTTACTTGTTTTCTGTCTCAGTTATGTACTAAACTAGAAATTACCTTTACTTAACTACCTGTATTTTACTGAAATATTGTGCCCATCCTGCATGGACTATTTTGTGTCACTTATTTTATGAATATCACTATTGGATATGATCTTTTGCACCAATAGACTCTTATTCAGGTATGACACAGAGACACAAAATGCAAAATTTTCCTTTCCTGTGACCATGGCAGAAACTACTAATCAATATTCTTGGGCAAAGTTGGTTCTCAAGACGCTTAAGCTCTGCTGTTGTCATAAAGCATTTTGGTTCTCTTCTGATACTTTTTGAAGACTCATCCATTTTTCATTCTTTCAGCAAACATAACCATGAGACTCCATATAGACCAGATATTGTGTACAGTTGGGAAAACAAAGAATAAGAGAGGTCCTCAAGTGGCTCAACATCTCATGGTGAAAATGAGATGCGAGCCATCACTAAAATGCTAGCAGTTGAGTAAGTCTACTTAAAAGAGAGCACAGGAGAAACATCTCAGGCAGACTCTGTTGGTGTGGTTGGTGGTGAGGGAATGTTGAAGAGTGGATAGAGGTATAATTAAAGGCTTCCCGGATGGGCGTGGTGGCTTACACATGCAATCCCAGCACTGTGGGTGGGATTACAGAACTTGAGGTCAAGAGCTCGATACGAGCCTGGCCAACATGGTGAAACCCCATCTCTACTAAAAATACAAAAATTAGTAGCTGAGTGTGGTAGTTTGGCGCCTGTAATTCCAGCTACTCGGGAAGCTGAGGCATGAGAATCACTTGAACCCAGGAGGCGGAAGTTATAGTGAGCGGAGATCATACCACACTGCACTCCGGCCAGGGTGATAAAGTGAGACTCCGTCAATCAATCCATTAATCAATAAAGGCTTCCCAAGGGGGAGGAATGTGAAATTTTTGTAGGCAAAGGAATCAGCTTATAAGATCTGAGAGAACACAGCCATTTTAGAGAAGTGTAACTTGTTCAGTGTTACTGGACTATAGTTTTCAAGAGATGAAGTTGGGGAAGTAAGCAGGTAAATTGTGAAGAACCTTTCAAGTCATGTTATAAAGCTGGGAAGGCTGTAAGTAACCACTGAAGAATTTTAAGCAGTATTTGTGAGAGCCTCCAATTTAGGGAGTATCCAGTTTATAACTATCTTCATATAGTTTAAAGAGAAATAGTTATTTTATGTGTTTTCCTATGGCACCAACTAGAATGTTTTGGAATGATCCAGAAACATGAACAAGTGATCTGCTGCTGAGATGCAGATTATATTTCTTCAAAAAAAACCTGGATCAAAAATTATGCCATTTTACTTTTAAAACAAATTTGAGTCTGAATCCATTATATATTATTCTCCGGTGTAGAGCATAATGGAGTAACTATAATACAGCTTAATAAAAATGAAAACAAGAAGATATCATAAAAAGACTTATTTCAAATAACATTTTGAGGCCAAGTGCGGTGGCTCATGCCTGTAATCCTAGCACTTTGGGAGGCTGAGGGAGGATGGCTTGAAGCCAGGAGTTTGAGATCAGCCTGGGCAACATTAGACGCCATCTTTACAAAAAATAAAATTAGCTAGACATGGTGTGGCATGTGCCTATAGTCCTAGCTACTCGAGAAGCTCACTTGAGTCCAGGAGTTTGAGGCTGTAGTAGGCTATGATCAGCCACTGCATTGCAGCCGGGGTGACAGTGAGATGCTGTCTTTAAAGAAAAAAAAAAAAAAATTTTCTTTCAAAAAGACAGAACAAGTAGTTGAGTGGGTGTTATGGGTTGAGCTGTGTCCCCTCCAACACAACTCCATAAGTTGGAGTCCTAACCTCCAGTACCTCTAAATGAGACCTTACTTTGGAGATAGGTTATTTACAGAGGTAAACAGTTTAAAATGAAGTCATCTGGGTGGTCCCTAATCCAATATGACTGGTGTCTTTATAAAAAGGGGAAAATATGGACACAGAGTCAGACACGCACACAGGGAGAACACCTTGTGAAGACCGGGGTTACACTGCTGCAATTCAAGGACCTATTAGAAGCTCGGAGAGAGGCCTGGAACAGATCCTTCTCTACCGCCTTCAGTGGGAGAATGGCCCTGCTGACACCATGATCTCAGACTTACAGCTTCCGGTACTGTCAGACAAGAAATGTATGTTGTTTAAGCCACGCAGTTTGTGGGACAGTAATTATTCACTTAACATTGTCAACAGGTTCTTGGAAACTGTGACTTTAAGCAAAATGACATACAATGAAAGCAATGTTTTTCTCATAACATCATAACTAAATGACATTATCTCAGAACCTATTGTAATTGTTTCCCTTAAAGTCCCAGTTTCCAAGAACTTTTCTGTGATGTTAAGTGAGGACTCACTATACTTTGTTATGGCAGCCCTAGGAAACTAATACAAGTAGGGTTACAGGAAAAGTAACTTCTAAGAATTTACATGGCAACTAAAAGCAATAACTTACCCTAGACTGGATCCCATATTGCAGTGTGAAAATGCTATAAATACTACATGATATATATCACTAACAAAAGTGATATATATGGAGAGTAAATTAGACAAAAGTATTGCATCAACATAAGTTTATAAAATGGATAACTGTGCTGTAGTTACATAAGAAAATATCCCTATTCTTAGGAGATACACACTGAAATATTTAGAGGTAAAAGACCATGAAGTATGTAACTTACCCTTAAGGGATTCAGTAAAAATATTGTGTGTATGTATAATTATGTGGGTGTGTGAGTATATATGCATATACTACAGAGAGGGTGAAAAAAGAGAAGAGAGAGGAGGAAGGGAGGGAGAGAGAAAACTTGCATAAAAAAGAGGGAGGGAAAAAGGTTAACAATAGTGAACCTGAGAAAAGTGTGTAAGAATTCTGTATGCCATTTTTTTTTTGCAAGTTTTTGTAGGTTTGAAATTATTTGGAAATAAAATACAAAAAAAGAACTGATTTTAGATGAGATCAGGCGCATTCAGGGTGGTATGGCTATAGATCAAAAAAAAAAAAAACTTATTTTAAAAACAACACCTAAGCGTATTGCTACAAACAAAATATTTTATTTTTAGTATGGTATAAGTATATGAACAAAAAAAGTGAAATGATAAAGTGAATGAATAACTGATTAAGAAAGAAATAAGAGGGGAAGAAAAGAAACAAAAGCTCAGAAACTGATTTAAGCTATAGAAATTCTAAGTGCCTCAGAAAAGTTTGAGATATAAATTTCTCAAAATAAAAACCAGGTACTATAGTCATGGCATTTAATACAATAAAAATAATACAAACTAAATTTGCCTTCCCTTAAAAATAAGAATCAGAATATCTACTTTTTCTTTAGAAAGTAGCTTAAAATTTATTTATAAGAATAACTGTTAGTGGAGAGAAAAAAATGGCCTTTTTTAGTTTATATAATACTCATACAACTATTCATTGTTTCCTAGCATTGCAATACTTTGATATTTATCTTAAAGTTTCTCTATTTTCTAATAATTCTAAAATATAGAATTATCCATCTACATATAAATAAAAATTCTAAAATATAGTATTATCATTAAAAACATAGCAAGGAATCAACCGGACCATAAAAAAATAAGCTGTTCTGGATAAGCATGTGGCAATCCTCTTCTTCCTTTTTCTTTTTTTTGGGGGTGGGTGGGAAGGTCACTCTGGTTAACGTAATCAAGGAAATTTGCTAGTATATACAGAAGTCTTTGCTAAAAAATTTTTGTTTGAGATACACCAGTTACCGGCAAATCAAACAGACATAAATACCACAGTAAGCAGTCATTTGTCGGGTAACCCTGTGCAGAGCTGCATGAAAGCATCCAGAGGCAGAACGAAATCCACAGCAGAGCCGCTGCTTTTCAGATAGACTGCCACTGCAGGTGCCATGGCCCCGTGCCAGAAACACAGGCAGGGGAGGGGGTTATAGGCAGCTCCTGCACAGCACCACTGGGCAGAAGTTGCCTGTAATCAGAGCACTACTGAAAGCAATGGTGGTGGCAAGGCGAAGTTGGTGAGCAAGTATTCCTCTATGAATTCAGTTTCTTCTTGTGAATTTCATATTACGAGCCCATTAGCCTCACTTCTCTTCTCTAGTCATTATCATTAGCCCTTGGCAGAAACGAGGACTACCAGCTGTAACTGGCAATACACTACCATGATAATTTACACAAAGATTAAAAATAAAAAATTAAATACTGGGCTTTCTAGCCATCTTTTAAATTTTTTATTATAAAAAGTATCTCTTTCTATCTTTCTTCTTCTTCCTCTTCTCCTTCCCCTTTTTTTCCTTAACTTCAAACCTCTAGTAACCTTGGACAAGCACTGAGTTACCAAAAATGAGGTTTTGTTTATTTCTTTTTCCCAAAGTCAGTGCATCAAGGTATTTCAAGACCTTAAAGAAAGAAATTATGAAATTAAGAAGTAGATTACAAAATATACACCTGTCTGGGCACAGTGGCTCACACCTGTAATCCCAGCACTTTGGGAGGCTGAAGCGGGCAGATCCTTTGAGGTCAGGAGTTTAAGGAGTTTGAGACCAGCCTGACCAACATGGTGAAACCCGGTCTCTACTAAAAATACAAAAAATTAGCCAGGTGTGGTGGTGAATGCCTGTAGTCCCAGCTACTTGGGAGGCTAAGGTAGGTGAATTGCTTGAACCTGGAAGGCAGATGTTGCAGTGAGCTGAGATTGTGCCACTGCACTCCAGCATGGGTGACAGAGTGAGACTCTGTCTCAAAAAAAAAAAAAAAAAACAAAAAAAACCAAAAAAACACAGCCAAACCAGAAGTATTTTGAACAAAGTGTCAAATACTTATAAGGTATAATTACTATTGATATCACGAGCAACCACTGTGCCAAATTCATGCAGTTGCTTACACCATAGAAGATTCTGAACTCCAAAGGGCCTGGCATGGGTCTTTGCAATTTAATTATGGACATTACTGAATCTCACATGAAGAAATGTTTAATAAATAATCAATAAAGAGAAATAATTGAAAAACTGCTCTAAAATGAATTAGATCAGCACAATACCATCTCAAGTAATAATTGGGAAAGAATATATAGGGGTGTTTCTGAAATGTTTCAAAGAAGATGAGAGTTCTGAGGAGAGTGTTTGTAGGTTTTTAGATTATTTTGCTTTTTGAGGGCATAGTGATAACAAGGGTAACGTTGCACGCTTTAGGGTATCACTTGGCTAAAAAAGGGGTAGGGCAGGCTCATACTGCGATGATGAGAAGAGCATGTGGCAGGCACTACGGTGAGTAAGAAAAGCAAGTGGAGTAACTCAAGCTAGAAGCCTAACTATTACAGGTTCCTGTATCAGGAAGAGGGAGAAATCTGGCATTTCGCTCCACACGTTCAGCTATATCACTGAGGCTGAAGTCTATAGGGAAGAGTAACCACTATTAGACAATCCTTTTCAATTATATAGATGAGATACCCATGGGGAAGAATTTTCTACTATTCTTTCCAAAATTTAAAAATCATTAATATACTTTAATGAAATACTAATGATGTGGTAGAAAATCATAGAAGTTACTTACCCCAGAATAAACAGAGAATTTAAATATTTTTCTACCATGGATGTAGCATATATTATAAATAATATCATTTTATTTTATTTGGTTTGTATCTAGCACAACAACATGTCACTAAACAAAATGCAATTTACTCTCATTTATCCAAAGTACAGAATTCAGGTGTTCAGAAAATCTAGAACACAGAGAAACTCAAAGCAACTGAAGGCCAAGAGGAAAACAAGCACGAAGCTCATGAACTTTAACGGCAGGAGGCACTGGGTCATTCCTCAAGCTTTTAAACCAGCCATATATGCATTAAATAACATAATCAATCACAACAAGATGGAAACCCTGACACTGAAGTGACATCTGATATAGAAGAGAAGAGAACTTTGAATGCTGACAGAAAACCTAAAAGAAAGCAAAGGAATGTGTGTTGTTTTAAGTGAGGAACAAAAAGCTCTATGCATCTCAGTAACTTCAAGGCATCATGGAAAATGTCTGGAATATTCAACTGTTAGTATTCCAGAAAAGGCTATTTAAGTTCAGAAAGAATTCTCCATTTAAGAGCAAAGAAATGTGTAATCCATTTCATAAAAAGATTTTTTTCCTAGGGAAATGGTGAAAACCACTGGTATTTGAAAGTGTAAACCTCAATTCTATAGAACTTTTAACATACGAGGATTTTTAATTCCATTCCTAGATGATGCTGAGTACCTGATGCACTCTTCTGATGTCATTCTGAAATGTTTCTATTAAGGTAAAGTAGTAAATAAAATTAATAGGTATTTTTTCTCCTCTTAACTTCTTTAGGAGATAAAAGATCATATAATACAACATTTATAACACTACATAGTAGGCTTATATATAAATGTAATATATATATAAATAATAGCACAAATTAGGGGTAAGGAATGGAGCTGAGTCAGAGCAAAGCTGCTATATTTTACTGGAACTAAGATGGTATTAAACTGAAGTAAATTGTGATAATTTAAAATGCAGACTGGGCACAGTGGCTCATGCCTATGATCCCAGCACTTTGAGAAGCCAAGACTGGAGGATTGCTTGAGGTCAGGAGTCCAAGATCAGCTTGGGCAACATAGTGAGACTTCATCTCTATGAAAAATAAAAAACTTAGCTGGGCGTAGTGGCACATGGTTGTACTCCCAGCTACTCAGGAGGCTGTGGTGAGAGGATCACTTGAGCCTAGGAGGTTGAGGCTGCAGTGAGCCGTGATTGTACCACTACACTCTAGCCTGGGTGACAGAGTGAGATTCTGTCTCAAAAAATAAAATTTATATTGTAGTCTCTATAAATATGACTAAGAAAATAACTAAAACAAATACATAGTAAAAAAATTCAATGAAAATAGTAGACTAGAAATAATATTTAATATAAAAAAGATGACAAAGGAGGAACAGAAAAACAAAAAGGACCCAAGACTAAAGAAAATAACTAACAAAATGGTAGACATGAATCCAACTATTATAGAACTCTATAATAGATGAGGTTTCTTTACATGTGCTGATCTATTTCTGGATTATGCTATTGGATGCTTTCTGGATTATGCTATTATTATGCTATCAATAATAACACTAAATGTGAATAAACACTTCAAATGGCAGAGATTGTCAGTCTAGAAATGTAACATCATCCAACTATATGGTATCTACAAAAGACATTTTGAAAGTGTCCAAAATCCAAAAACATAGGTTGAAAATAAAATAATGGAAAAAGGTATACCATGCCAACAGTTACCATAAGAGAATTAAGTGGCTTTAACAGTATCAGGCAAAACAGACTCAAAAATTACTAAAAACAGAGACAATTTATGACTAAAAAGTTGGTTAATTTATCAGCAAGACATAACAATTATAAACATATATGCACTGTGATAGGCTGAAAAATGTACCCCTCACCCCCAGGAAGGTATCAGGTCCCACTCCCTGGAATCTGTAAAATGCTACATTATATGGGAAAAGGTTCTTTGCAATGTCATTAAATTGAGGAATTTTTTTTTTTTTTTTGAGACAGAGTCTCACTCTGTTGCCCAGGCTGGAGTGCAGTGGCATAATTGCAGCTCATTGCAACCTCCACCTCCCAGGTTCAAGCGATCCTCCTGCCTCAGCCTCCCGAGTAGCTGGAACTACAGGCACACACTGCATGCCTAGCTAATATTTTGTATTTTTAGTACAGATGGGGTTTTGCCATGTTGGCCAGGCTGCTTTTGACCTCCTGACCTCAGGTGATTCACCTGCCTTAGCCTCCCAAAGTGCTGGGATTATAGGCATGAGCCACGGCACTTGGCCTAAATTGAGGATTTTGAGATGGGAAGATTATCCTGATTATGAGGGAGGACCCTAAATGCAATCACATGTATCTTTAGAAAATGGAGATAGGGAGAAATTTGGCTATAGACAGAAAAGAAGGCAACGTGAAGACACAGGCAGACATCCTCTGGAGGGAATGTGATACTGATTTCAGATTTCTGGACTCTAAAACTGTGAAAGAATAAATTTCTGCTGCTTAAACCACCAAATGTTTACAGTAATTTGCTACAGCAGCTATAGGAAACTAACATATGCATTTAACAACAGAGCCAAAATATACATGAAGCAAAAACTGATAGAATTGAAAACAGCATTTGGAGACTTCAGTATCCCACTAGCAAAACAAAAACAAACAAACAAAAACAAAACAAACAAACAAAAAAACAACTAAACAGAAAGTCAGCAGAGGTATAGAATAGTTAAACACAAAAAACCAAGTTAATCAACTGACATCCACAGAACCCTCAACAATAGCAGAATACCCATTCTTCTAAAGAGAACGTGAAGAATTCTCCCATGCTAGGTTGAAAACAAGTCTCAGTACATTTTAAGCAACTGAAATCATACACAGTATGCTCTCCAATCACAATCAAATCAAAAATAGAAAATACAGGAGAAAATTTGGAAAATACAGATTTGGAAAATACAGAAGGGAAATTTGAAAAATATTTGGAAATCAAGCAATGCACTTCTAAACAATCCATAAGCCAAGAAAGAAACCACAGGAATATTAGAAAATTGCATAAGCTGAATGAAAACAAGGAAACAAAATATCAAAATTTATGAGACACAACAAAAACCACACATAAAGAGAAAATTGTAATTGGAAAAGCTGATATTGGAAGAGAAGAACTCAAACAAAAAAACTAGTTTTCCAATTTAATAATCTAGTTAGAGTAAACTAAACCCAAATCAAGCAAAAGGAAAGAATATTAGAGTGAAAACTCAATGAAAGAGACACCATAGAGGAAACCAGTGAAACAAAAAGTTGGCTTTTTGAAAAGACAACAAAATTGACAAACCTTTTTAGTAAGACTGAACCAGAAAAAAAGATAATAATACCAATTACCAAAAATCAAGTATAAGTGAGGTAACATCATTACTAACCTTAGAGAAATTAAAATGATAAGTCATACTATGAACAACTTTATAAAAATAAAATTAGACAACTTAGATTAAATGGACAAATTCCAAGAAGGAAAGAAATTTCTGACATAGATTCAAGAAAAAATTAAAAAATCTCGATAGACCTGTAAAAAGTAAAAATACTGATTTGGTAATTTAAAATCTTCTCACAAAGAAAAGGCCATGCCTAAATAGTGTCAGTGGTGAATTCCACCAAACATTTAATGAAGAAATAATACGTAGCCTTCACAGTCTTTCAAACATATAGAGGAAGAAGGAACACTGCCATGTCTCATTCTATGAGACTAGTATTACCCTGATAATAAAGTCAGATGAGGATATCACAAGAAAACTACAAACTAATATTCCTCATAAATATAGATTCAAAAATCCTCAGAATTAGTAATTCCTCAAGAAAATACTAACAAAACAAAAATCCAGGATGCATCAAAAGAACTTAAAACATCTAAGTGTAATATATTCGTGAATGCAAGGTTGGTTTAACAACCAACCATCAATTTATGTAATATATCATATTTCACTTTTTTGTTTCTTGTTTGAAAATCTTTCCCTATTCCAACATCACATAGAAATTCTCCTGTATTATCCTGTTAAAGTTTATAGTTTAACCTTTATATATAAAGCTTTAATATATTTTCATTTTGTTTGTGGAATAAAATGAGGTTCCAATTAAATTTTTCCCCCATATATCTGCTATAGGTTGAATTGTGGCCGCTCCCCCCAAATTTTTATGTTAAAGTCTCAACCTAACAGCACCTCAGAAGGTGGCCTTATTTGAAAATTGGGTCATTACAGAAGTTTTTATTTAGGATAGATCATACTGGAGTAGGGTGAGTCCTTAATCTAATATGAATGATGCTCTTATTAAAAGAGAAAATTTGGACAGACAGACATTCATAGAGAGAGGATGATGTGAAGAGACACAAGGAGAAGACAGCCATATATAAGCCAATCAGAGGGCTAGAACAGGTCCTTCCCTTACAGCATTTAGGAGAAACCAACCCTGCTAAACCTTGATTTCAGACCTCTGGCCTCCAAACCTGTGAGACAATAGATTTCTGTTGTTTCCACCCAGATTACAGTACTTTGTTATGGAACCGTAGGAAACTAATAAAATAACTATTTTTCTCAGAATTCTAAATTGAAAAGTCCTTCCTGGGAGGGGGGAGGGATAGCATTAGGAGATATACCTAATGTAAATGACGAGTTAATGGGTGCAGCACACCAACATGGCACATGTATACATAGGTAACAAACCTGCACATTGTGCATATGTACCCTAGAACTTAAAGTATAATAATAATAAAAAAAAAGAAAAAAAAGAAAAGTCCTTCCTTTCCCCACAAATCTGCAATACCAGTTCTATAATGGATGAGGTTTCTTTATATATCCTGGTCTATTTCTGGGTTGTCTGTTCACTCTTCTTGTACTACTTCTCCTTCCCTAATTACTATAGCTTTATAATAATTTTTGATACCTAGTAAAGCAAGTCCCTCTGAAATCTGCTCTTGTTCTCCGAGAGGATTTTGGCCATAATGGTCCTGTGCTCTTTAAAATCAGTTTATCATCTTCCACCAAAACAAAGTAAACCTATTGATTGGATTTTATATTTTTATACTGACTTTATAAACAAATTTGGGGAGAATTAACAATCAATATGGTAAATCTTTTTTTTTCCTTTCATTTAGGTGTCTTTTTTTAACTAAAAATTTCACAGTAAATTACACATCATGGCTAAAAGCAAACCAAATAATAGTAATTTTAGACTCCTCATACCTATCTCCCTACATTCCCAGGGGATTTAAATCCAACCACTGCACTGGGAGTAAAGGGGATGAAGACATGAGAGGGAGATACCCTCAGCTAAGAATAATTATTCCCAACTGCAGCCACTATGGCTGTTTACATTCTTGGCCACCTCATTATCAATATCGAAAATGAAAAGGAAACAAACAAACAAACAAACAAAAATTGAAAAAATCATGTTAGCTTCTGTCATTTCAATTCTGAATTTTTTTGTTTTTAAATGTTGTCTGGTCAGTGGTCTTAAGAAAAGTTTTTAAATGTCATTTCCCCACTCTTTTTCAGTGGGGGGCATGAGATTCTGTCTATATGCTGTCATCACTTGAGAAGTGTAAATTTTCCATTCAGAGAAAAAAATTATACAAGATTGACCTGATTCATTCAGAGGCATAAGATCTATAAAGGTTTATGTTGAATAGATTTAAATTTTAGCAATGATAGAAACCAGTTTTGATTTTAGTTCTTCATCCACCTTGTTTTTTCCTGTCAGGCAATACTATGAAAGGACAACATCTCTTTTAATTTGTCCACATATTCTCTGATGATAATGGAAAGCAGATAATATACTCATTTTATTTTTCTTTACCTTGTTAAGTGAGTACTATTTGTGTCACCATTATGAAATAGTAGAGGAGACAAAAGCTATAGAACATATACAAAAGTAAATGTGATTTTAACTGGTAACCCTAGGACAATTCAACAAAAGAATGCTTCCTTTGCTAGATTCATATCACCTCCAGGCCTTGAGAAGCCTTCTATTTCAACAAGTTATCAAAGAGAAGGTAATCTCCAGAAGAATAGGGATATTGTCTCTTATTCATTGAATCTAACAGTGCTGGTCCATAAGCAAGCACTCAATAAATACATGTTAAATGAATTAACTATTATAATTTGAATCAGTTATGTATATTATGTATCTTTTGGCTAAAACAAAATGCTCTACCTTTAAAGGCCAATTTTTAGTAACTTTGCCCAGAGTATGGTTTTCGTTGTCTCTTATTCAACATGAAACTTGAAGGTTATAAGAGGCAGTATAATATATAGGTCCAAACATTGACATTATATCATAAAAGACAGATGATGGGCATTCTGAACTCATAAATTTTTCTATTATTTGAAAGTATGAAAGCCTGTTTCTCATTTATATTTCTGATGCAGTATCTGAAATAAATTATTTTCCTAGTTCAGGTAATAGTAGATAACAGGGACCAATCTCAGGGATATAATTAAGACTGCTTTGGTTTTACCCTGATTCCAACTGTTCAGAACAAAATATAATTTACTTCTTTGAAAAACTAATGAAATTTAGGTGAATTTTCCTTTTAAAATGTGTAGGATAGTATCTTGTGTTCATAAGCCCATCCACTTAGCCAGTGTTCCAATCCTACATTTAGATCTTCATTGCTTACAGAAAACTCTGAGGATAAAAGTCTTTGGGTAAGACAGTAGTTACAGTCCTCTAATACAAACAGAGAATGTAGCATTACTGGTTCACTACCAATATCATGCTCCTAAAAATATCCTATCCTCTTGAATTAACAACCAAATACTTAAAAAAGACATGCTGGGTATCTTAACATGAGTATGTCAGTTAATTAATTCTCTGATCCCCTGCTACCAACCGAGTATTGTACAATCTGTTATTATTCACCGTCCTATAGATCATCTGTTCTTGGTGCTGGCTTGTTCCAGGAAGAGGGACAGCTGCAACACTATATCCCTGTTCAACCTGAGGACCATCTGACTTTAATTGTAACACACAGCTTGATGTGGCTCTGACTATGAGAAGCCGAAGTATCGTCTGTAATAATCTGGAAAAGCAGAAACCTGCCAACAGAGGGCTGAAAACAGGGATTGTGCTGTCTGGCTGCCTGACGGGCTGCAGGAAATATGATTAATGAGTAAGGTATAATGATATCAGGAACCCGATTAGCACCACAAAAAGGTCACAGATCAAAGTAGTATGCATTTCATGAGCTGCAATCATTGCATAAAATCTGTGGACTTGAAGTGGTAAACCAAAAAGAGGAGGGGCATGAAACCCTTATGTGACAATATGTTAACCAATACATAAGATACCATACTAACAATTTAGTCACTTGTAGAAAGTTAAAATTACAAAATGAATCAATATAGACTATATTGTAAGGAAACTTTGTTCATCAGAGATGTAAAATAAATATTTTTGAATGAATGAATGTGGTATTAAACTCTTTCATAAAGGCACATATATGTCAAATGAAGTATCTTTCCTAATTACGAATTAAAATGACCAGATATATACTCAACTCTACACTATGCTTGCATTTGAATTGCAGAGAATTTATATACAGTTCTGTTTAGGAATGTAAGCTAATTCAGAGTCTAAACAATGAAGACATCTATAAAACTCAAGCAGTAGGAACCACTGGGAAAAATATTAAGTAAACTTAATAATAATGTTATAACAAATGCACAGTTAATACTGCAAAATATTATTTGGTATATAACTTTACAGTCATGCTCAAGTTTAGAGCATGGGTAGCCAAAATCCAAATCTAGTTGTAAAGCAATTTGGTAAACCACAATCTTCTTTTCTTTAGTGCCCTTGTAAACCTGTCGCAAATAGGCCTGGCTCTTCTGAGGTGAAGGCAGTAGAAGGGTAGAGATGGGAAGTACTGTTAGGAGAGTGGCTTGCCTTAACTTAAATAATTAAATTTTTTAATTGTCAAAATATTGGTGAAAAACTTAATATATAACTTATTCAAATCTTTCTGCCTTTTAGAGCTCCTTTAAAGTGAAGTAAACATACTAACAAACTTCTTTATATTATTAATAATACTAACTATGGTAATGGTTAACAGAAAACTGGTTGCCTTGAGACTTAAAATTTCAAGTCATATTTGAGAAAAAGTGCGTCAATAAAAAAATGATCAGAACATGATTTTTTTTCTTAAAAGTATATTCACCAATAATGAGGATATTTTGTACCTTTTATATATTGTATAAATATTTCATATCTAATATTTAGTTAAAACATTTTTTAAACAGTGATTCAAAAGACACCACTAAAAAATAAAAAAAGGCTAGTTAAAAATATTTTCAAAATATATGTTGGATAAATGACTTTTATGGAGAATACACAAAGATCTCTTACAATTCAATAATAAAAAGACAACCCAATTTTAAAATAGGCAAAATATTTCAATAGATACTTTGCCAAAGAACATATATATGAGAGTAGCAAATAAGTCTGTGAAAAGATGGTTAACATTTTCATCACTACGGTAATGCGAATTAAAATAACAATGACCTACCTACTAGAATGGCTAAAATAAATAAGACTGACAATACCAAGTCTTGGTAAGGCTATGGAAAAACTGAAACTTCATACATTGTGGGAATACAAAATGGTAAACATTTTTATTACATGATCCAGGAATTCCTAGAAATCAACCCAAGAGAAATGAAAACAGATGTCCACATTAAGACTTACATGCAAATATTTATAATAGCCCAAACTGGAAAAAAAAGTTCATTAACTAGCAAAGAGATTGTAAAATGTGATACATCTATAAAATGGAATACTATGCAGTGACACAAAGAAATTAACTACTGATATATGCACAACATGGATGAATCTCAAAAAACATCATGCTATCTGAAAGAAGACAGGCATAAAAAGACTACATATTGTATGATTCCACTAATATTAAATTTCTAAAAAAGCAAAACTATAAAGACAGAATCAGTGATTGCCTGGAGCCAGCAGTGGAAGCAGAGGCTGACTACAAAGAGGCCCAAGGAAACTTTCTGTACTCATGTGAGTGTTCCAAAGCTGGATTGCAGTGGCGGTTACACAACTGTATACATTTACTAAACTCCTTGAATTGCATACTTTAAAAGTTGAATTTTAGGATATATAGATTGTACCTCAATGAATCTGTTTTAAAAGAAAAATCACTGAAAGAAAAAAGTTGTAGTATGAATGTACCTTCTATTCACTTCTGTGTGTCCCTGGAGAAAAAAAAACACATACGACCCTAGACACCTGCCGCATTTAAAGGTTTGACATTTCCTTCAGTATCTTTCAGAGCAAGCTTAGTCTTCATCTCTCACTTTAATCACAGAAACTTTGTGAGAATCTTTAAAAATTCTTGGGGTAAAAGTAAAATGCAACATGTTCCATAAGACTGTGATACAATAATATTGTTTACTATTTTCTGAGTGCCTACTATAAGCCAGACAATATTCTAGGCATTTTACATACATAATTACAATTGTTTACTCATAATTTCAAAATTACAAATGAAGAAACCAAGGCTCGGAAAGGTTAAACTGCTAAGATCCCACAATCAGCAATGTGATTGATAAAGGATTGGGAAATCTGGTCAGATTCCAAAGCTTACATATTCTTTCCACTTCCCTGCATCGTTTCCAGTATATATAGAATGCAAAATTTCAATAATAATGAGACTGTAATAGGATCTGGAAGACAGGATTAATTGTTGGTATGAAAAGAAAGGAATGCCACATGAAAAAAAATGCAATAATTTTCCTTTTCTTTTTTTTGAGACGGAGTCTCGCTCTGTCACCCAGGCTGGAGTGCAGTGGCCAGATCTCAGCTCACTGTAAGCTCCGCCTCCTGGGTTTATGCCATTCTCCTGCCTCAGCCTCTCGAGTAGCTGGGACTACAGGCGCCCACCACCTCGCCCGTCTAGTTTTTTGTATTTTTTTAGTAGAGACGGGGTTTCACCATGTTAGCCAGGATGGTCTCCATCTCCTGACCTCATGATCCGCCCATCTCGGCCTCCCAAAGTGCTGGGATCACAGGCTTGAGCCACCGCGCCCGGCCAATTTTCCTTTTCTATGTGTGAAGTAAAAACACAATGCAACTGAGATTTCACTTTTAACATAGAGTACAGTAAACTTTCTACTTTAATTTTTTTAATTTTTTTTTTTTTTTTTTTAATTTCGAGACGGAGTTTCACTGTGTCACCCAGGCTGGAGTACAATGGGGTGATCTCGGCTCACTGCAACCTCTGCCTCCCAGGTTCAAGCAATTCTCCTGCCTCAGCCTCCCAAGTAGCTGGGATTACAGGGACCTGCCACCATGCCCGGCTAATTTTTGTATTTTTAATAGAGACAGGGTTTCACCATGTTGGGCAGGCTGGTCTCGAACTCCTGACCTCAGGTAATCCACCCGCCTCGGCCTCCCAAAGTGCTGGGATTACAGGTGTGAGCCACCGCACCGGGCCAAGATTCTATTTTTAAATACTAAGAATAAACCTCCCTGATTCCAAACTTCTGTGAAACTTAAAAGGCAAAAAAAAAACCAAAAACATATTAATGTCTCAAAAAGAATACTGAACCCAGATACGAAGGACACTAAAGAGTCCACTAAAGAGTTGTTTGTAAGCACAAATTTAACATGCTTTTAAGTTTCAACGTTTTCATATTCTCAATATTACATGAAGATTTCCTTCAAACGATAGATACAGGACGTAATTTGAAAATCTTGTTTCTATTATGAAAATGTGCAACGGCCTTCTAACCTGGAACACAAAATTATGTTCCTTTCTTGGAAGAAGAAGTTCAAATTTGGAAAAACTTATAATTCCAATTTCACTTTTAATTTTCGCTTATTTTGAATTATCATGTATATATGAATATAACTTAAATTCTGCATAAAAGAAACTATTATTTTATATATCAATTCAATAACATTTCATAAAGTACATACAAGGATTCTTGAGCTATTATGTCACTTTCAGTTAGTCCTATCACCTACAGCTTTGTCCAGAAGAGCAAGGGTTAATGATTATACACCAACACATGAAAGATGCTTTGAGCAAAAGCTCATGACAGACAGAGTAGATGATTACTATCTTACCAATCTGTTTATGTGAACAAATTCTTCTGAGGTTTTGGCCCAAGGAGGAAGTTCAACATCAGACACTACTGTCCCATCATCCATCACTCCAAGATTATAATTATTGAAGTTGACAAACATCTCAGGGAGATAATAAAATTCAGGGATCAACTCCTATATAAAAATAAAAGACAATGTGATATTATAAACTGTAGACTACTGACTAGATATTCAAAAAAAGGACCTGATCATTTTCTGTTGTTCAGAAGAACAAAATAAACACAGCGAATTTTTTTTCTTTGTATATCATAGCCCTGTCACAGTTTCTCATAAGGTAGATAGATCCTACCCAACCCAATTTAAATTACATCTTACTGGTATAAATACCTTTCACAGGCTTTCCTTCATGACATGTCTCATAACCTCAAAACTCTTAAATACAAACATTTTAGTAATAACTGAGGTTTGACAAGCTATAAACATAAATTACCATGCTGTAACAATAATGACAACCTAACTAGATTTTTTATGAGGTATATGGAATTTTTGCCAGAAAAACCCAAAATCTTAATAAGCATTAAAATGCCACTGCCTTGGTCTCTTCATCAACCAGGAAGACAATTTATTACAGTTTAGCCATGGTTTGTTAGTACATTTTCCTCACATTTCAAAACAGTCAAGTTTAAAGACACCAACTCTGATAAAAGATGAAAATTTAAAATTAGTCTAGAAAATGACTTGCATGAGAAACTGAGTAAATTCAGTATGTAACTTTAATAATGACATTTAATAAGCAGAAAAATGCAGCTGTTTAGCCTTTTGTGTGTAATAAACCCCATATATAACTATTTCAGAGGCTCTGTAGATCAGACTTGAAATCCAGTCTTGACATGGGTCAGTGGTTCAGTGGTCTTTCAGATACCCCCTCAGGGCCAGCTATGGCAGGCCCGGCTTTCCAAACAGTTGAGTAAAATAGGGAGGTCATCAGATTTTGGACAAGGTCAGTATGAACTTGCCAGAGCAGAGAAAAAAAATCCAGCAGGAATTAAGCTATTATCACCTCCATCATCCATGTGAAATGTTGCCTGACTTTGAATTGTACATCCTTTGTTTACAATCACAATAATTAACTAGGCAGGGTAGAAATGAGCTTGTTCTCCTTCCAAATGGCTGACAACCACCTGACCATTAGACTTAAAAAGAATTTAAACTGAACAATTTTTTTTTAAAAAAGACCTTGTTTAAAGCTTAGCTATAAATAAAATTAGACTGTAATCACACAAAAATTTTAAGTCTCATCTTCGAAAACAATGCATATAATTCTAATTGACAAAAGGGGAAAAGGCAGATGTGTGTTATTTTATGAAGCAAAAAGCTATATCCAATTTGTCTGAGCTAACACTTATTGCATGGTATGAGTCATACTCTCATAGCATAAATAAATAAACTCAATAAACCTTATTACATTTAATCTCACAACCACTTTACAAAGTAAAGTATCATTTCTACTTAAAAAATGAACTAAGGCTCCAAAACATACTTTGTGCAAGGTTATCAGTTGAGATATTATAAATATGGAAGTTGGACCAGGATTTGTTTAACTATAAAGCTTTTGCCCTTAGTCATCAAATAAGCCTGGGTTCTACTTACACAGTATATGCAGTGCTAAACATTTTAAATTAAGTTTTTAACTTATATGCAAAGGGATTTTTAAAAAAGGAAAAGAAACTCTAAACTTTTAGCATTTTCACGATGAGAAAACAACTGGCTATCCTGAATACATGTATCTTTCATATATATCTCTATGTATAGAAATTGTTATATAAATAAAATTAATTGAAAAAGAATTTTTGTAATTTTGTGATTTATCCCAATAAAACACTATATAATTTTCTAGTATTAATTTGCAGAAGTGTGTATTCAGTTAATTTCCAGCTTTGACAAATTTTACCAAAATATGTTATTTTCACTTCATAATATCTGTGCTTTTGAAGATGAATGTTACCATTCCCAGGCCTTGTTTTACAATAAAGAGAGAGGAACATGCTTTCCTTGTTCATTGACAATCAAAAGCAGCATTTGCTTAATTAAATACTAATTATTCTCATTTCAGTAATACCTGCTGCCCACTTCCACTCCCACTGACACTCTATCATGATTAGAAGATACTGTCTTTCTTTTGCTGGTTATACCTACCATGCTCTTGTTTTATAATTCTACTAGATTCAAAACAATAATTATAATGGATGAATTGTAAGTGCTAGTTTTCCCCTGAGTTTTAAAATTTGAGAGATTCATCATTTCGATTGTAAATTAGAGATGCATAATGCATAGCAAAAATATACCTAAAAAGTACTCTCACCAACACCAATTCTAGGAAGCAGAATGGAACAAATGACATTTCATAGCAATTGTTACAAAAATGAAGTTTTCAATCATTCTAATATATAGCACCAAAATATTATGATTTTGTATATTTGTCTATATCTTCCACATCTGTTATTTCATTCGGGTTACTCAACAAATTGACAAAAAATTTATTTGCTCAAAACAAATATTCTCCACAAGTTTTTTGTTGTTGTTTTTTGGTTTTTGTTTTTTTTTTGGTTAAGAGACAGGGTCCCACTCTGTCACCCAGGTTGGAGTACAGTAGTGGCACAATCATAGCTCACTGTAACCTCAAACTTTAATCCATCTTTCCACCTTACCCTTCCAAGTGGCTAGGACTATAGGAATACACCACCATGCCAGGCTAATTTTTTAATTTTTTTGTAGTGACAGGGTCTGGCTATGTTGCCCAGGCTAGTCTCAAACTCCTGGCTTCAAGCAATCCTCCCAAAAATATCTTTATTCCTGGTCCAATTTATTTTTAAATACAAATTTATTATGAATTATTATGCTACTTTAATATTGACACCGTAAACTAAATATAAATTCATTAGTTTAAGTAGAAATTAAATGGAGCCAAACCACCCATAAAACAAAGAAGAATTTTTTAATAAGTGATATGAAGAAAGCAATTTCAAACTTTCAAGTCTTTCAGCTACATAATTTCTATCATGCTGGGAAGAAAGTAATGACTCATCAACTTCCATTTAATCACTATGGATTTTGTGATTTCCTAAGGAAACATTTTATGTAAATTTTGTACAACGGACATTGTAAACATTTCAAAATTAAAAATTTAAAAACTAAAATTTAAGCTTTCAACATTTCACTTGAAATTTATCAAGATATGTATTTGTGTTTTACTCTACTTTTTCACCTCTGACTCCCTTCACCTTTAATTTTAAGAGAGTAGTCAGGCATTTCCTTTCTCAAGAACATTTGCAGGGTCCAGAGCAGAGGTCTCTTGAAAGCATCTTTCTTTTCTGTCTTGTGTGAATCTCTAAGCAAACAGAGAGTATGTGAGGTATCCAGGTGAAGGAGGAGTCACATGTTAGTATTTTTAAAGAAAGAGAAGCCAAAGAAGAGGTATAAATGTTTTCCAAGGTAGGGAAGCAAGTTCTCAAAATCTACAGTCAGCTTTACCACCACCACCACCACCCCCCCAGCCTGGAGGACAGGAGAAGGAGAAGGGATGAAGAGGTTACGCAGGAACCCAGAGGATGGGGAATGGTAAGAGGGTCACTATACGCCCATACAGTGCCTCAATGTGAATTAGAAAAAAGGCAACACTTCTAGGCTAATGTAGCCCTAAGAGAATTCAGCTTGGTAAATGGAGTAAATACAGGCTGGATTTTAGCTTCCGTTCTTTCTCTCAATCAAGTGCCCTTTCATGAAGAACAATCTGCCTACTGTACACAGTGGCCCCATGCATGGTGCACACAGGGAAGCTAGTTCCTTGGCACCATGGCTTTTGGCATCAGCAAATATTTTCTAACACTAACTTGGTAAAATCATCAGAGCTGCCTCCCTCCAAAAGACTACATGTATCTTAGACAATAAAGATATGACTAATGAGGAAAACGATGGACTAAAGATGTGAAGGCCAGTTTTCTAGGAATCGCATAAGCCTGGATTCTCATTCAAGCCTTGAGAAAAGAAGGTCTCTGCCCTACCAATTTAATAACTATGAAGGAATTTTTCACCAGCCTAATATGAAGAAGGGCTGAGTTCAAATTAGGATATTTCCTGTACACTTGAGTTGGTGGTTATAATTTTATATCTATTTTATATCTATTTCAATAATGGTAAAAAATTAGCAATATATTAACTGATAATATCTTTTTTTTTTTTTTTTGAGATGCAGTCTTGCTGTGTCACCCAGGCTTGAGTGCAGGGGTGCTATCTCAGCTCACTGCAACCTCTGCCTCCTGAGTTCAATCTCACGCCTCAGCTTCCTGAGTAGCTGAGATTATACGCACCTGCCACCACACCTGGTATTTTTAGTAGAGACGGGGTTTCAGCATGTTGGCCAGGCTAGTCTCAAACTCGTGATTTCAGGTGATCTGCCTGCCTTGGCCTCCCAAAGTGCTGGGATTACAGGAGTGAGCCACCAAGCCCAGCCAGGATAATATATTTCTAGGCCAGACACCATGGCTAAGGCCTGTAATCCCAGCACTTTGGGAGGCCAAGGCAGAAGGATGGCTTGTTTCCAGGAGTTCAAGACCAGCCTGAGCAACATGGCAAGACCCGTCTCTACAAAAAATAAAAAAACTTTACCCAGGTATGGTGGTATCACCTGTGCCTGTAGTCCCAGCTATTCGAGAGGCTGATGGGGAAGACTGCCTGAGCCCAGGAAGTTGCAGTGAGCTGTGTTCACACCACTGCACTCTACGTGACAGAGCGAGACCCTGTCTCAAAAAAAATACATGTATACATTATACAAATATATATAAAAATAACATGTAAACATGTCATTTTATGTATATATTTATATATGTATATACACACACACACAAAATGCAGGAAGAATTCAGTATGGGCAGAAATACAAATAGAATGTAAATGTTATTTTTTATTAAAATAATAAAACTCACAAGAATCCCTCTTAATTATTTGATTTAAACCTTAGGTAGAAATGAAGGGTGATGTAGTACATCATTATCACAAAAAAGAAACCACATTTATTTAGTTCTTATTCTTTTTTGTTTGTTTAACAGAGAGCTTTATTTTCATGTCACTGTCCTAGTTTCATTAACCTGTTGCCAACAACCTGAAGGAGTTTCTCCATAGCCCTTGATTCCTGAATCGTTCAACATATGAACAGCAACAGTCACAAATACATTGACTTAAGGAGTAAACAAGTAGCTTTTCTCTGCAGACCACTGAGCACCCTAGAAGGCGCAGCTCTCTGCTCCACCCCAGGCTCTTGGTGTCTGCGTCCAGCAGGAAGGACCTGGCAGGAGGCTGAACCCAAGCACTGCTCTCAGGCCACTCTATTCTCATCCCTGGATCCTCCAGGGGAACAAGAAAAAAAAAAATTACTGTCTTCCTGCTTTCCAAAATGGAGGGCCTTAAAATCAACCAAAGTTGCAGAACAAAAACAACAACACAGGAGCTGGCTGGGTACAGTGGCTCACACCTGTGGTCCCAACATTTTGGGAGCCAAGGTGGGAGGATCGCTTGAGTGCAGGAATTCAAGACCAGCCTGGCCAACATGGCAAGACCCCATCTCTATAAAAAGTAAACAAAAATCAGCCGGGCATCATGGCACATGTCTGTAGTCCCAGCTACTCTGGAGGCTGAGGTGAGGACTGCTTGAGCCTGGGAGGGCAAGGCTGCAGTGAGCCGAGTTCATGCCCCTGCACCCTAGCCTAGGAAACAGAGTTCAACCTTGTCTCAAAATAAAAATCCCAAAAACCCCACATCAGCTGCAAAGCCATGTTTGGAGCACAGCTATTTCCCATAGGCTTTCTTTTTCCTTGCCCCATTGACTTCTGAGAGGTTTTCCCCTTACCCATCATCATGACTTTTCTCATCTTTCACAATGGCACAATTCAATAGGAAGAATTAACTGAACTATAAAAGGAAAAATAAAAACAAATCTAACCCTATGAAAACTCTGCCTTCAACATAACTCCAGGGAGATGAATATTATAATACTGGCACCCCTGACCCACACTATGCTCTGTACCCCATCCCTGCCCATATCCTCCTCTCTGGACACTTAGACATCAGGTTCCCCAAGGGGTAAGATTCCATGAAGAGCACCCCAAGTTCCTCAGAAGAACTAGCGCTGCTCCAGCTCCTCTGACAACTGAGGCTGGCACTGTGGGCACTACCAGGTGAGCCTCTGGAACCCACCTGAAGGCCCAAATGGCTTCTTTATGACCTGGTGGCCAGCAAGGCACTGTTCTTTCTGGTAGACCTGCATGTGCTGCAGTTTGCTCTGGAACTTGCCCTGCAGCCAGGCTGTACTGAACTCTACCACACGATCCACCAGGGCCTCCTGACATGGAGGCACTCAGGACTGAACCAAGAGAAAGGGGATGGATGCCAGCTCTGTATAAAACTTCATTCTTAATGATGTTCCCTAGCCCTGAGAAGTATTTCTGGTCCAACGGTGTATAGCAGACAGGTTGAGCCTGGCCTAGAGCTTCCAAGGCTTGTCCTCAATGGAACTTCTCAGACAGGATGTCACAGGTGGGTGTGACCTCTGGGGAAGAGCTCCAAGACCTCTGACAATTATAAAATGCCAGGAAACCACCACCACCAAAGTACAGGACCAACCTCGGGGCAGGTTCCCTCCAGTACCCGCTCTTGTTGGCTTTCTTAGTTCTGGAGAAATTGTTCACCCAAATGCTGCCAAACAAACAAGAGCTGACAGGCAGCCACCTCCCAGCATCTCCTGCAGGTGTGTCTCCTTCCAAACATTCGTAATCATCCTCTCCCCGGGGGACGAGTTCTGTGGACAGTGAGAAGGCATCAAGGGTCTTCTGCCCAGTGGGCTCCCGGGGCTGCTTTGGGCCCACAGTCCCCTCCTTCTGCGTTTCTTTCCGTGGAGGCTCTGGCGGTGGGCTGTTGTCAGCAGGCCCCATTTCTTCATCTGGATCACATCTAAGGAATAATTTCTTTCCATGGACCTGGGTGTCCTGGAGCCACAGAGACTGCAGGCTTACTGTTGCCTCTGTCTTGATCACCTGCTTGCCCACAAAAGGGGAGACCAAATGGTGAAATGTCCTCACCAACGGCTCTTCTGGCATCCCAGCTCTGGGTGGGCAGCCCCTGGGCCTGACCCAGCACCACTGCATGGCCCGCACAGCAGCTCCAGCACCGGGCAGAGATTTCTCAGCACCTCGGCACACGCGGGCTCCCTCCTGCTAGGGCTAGGGGACGCCCCTGTAGGTTAGTTCTTACTTTTTTTTTTTGAGACGCTGTCTCGCTCTGTTGCCCTGGTTGGAGTGCAGTGGCGTGATCTTGGCTCACTGTAAGCTCCGCCTCCCAGGTTCACGCCATTCTCCTGCTAGTTCTTACTCTTTAGAGAGAACTGTTTTAGGGTCTGCGATACATAATATGAGTGTTCCCTCCCCTCCAGAATACAGATCTAAATCAGTAATAGAGAAAGGATATATTTTTAAGAGAAAATAGGTTGTGAAACCAACTAGCACTCCAGAAATTCAAATGAGAAAATTATTACTAAAAGTTGGGGTGACCAGAGAAAGCTTTAGGGAAAAGTAATACATTGTATTTCCCTAACACAGAACTCATCAATCTGTATTATAACTGCTTGTTTGTTTTTATCCCCTTCTAAATGGAAGGAGCCATGAAACTGAGGACTTTACATGTGAATTTAAAATATGACAAGCATTTCTAAGAAACTACTGAGGAGAGAGATTATTAAGATTTTACATACAGTGTGAAGAAAATCAAATTGGCACAATTAAATAAGAAAGTGAGCATATATACAGCAAATCCTCACTTACTGTCATCGACAGGTTCTTGGAAATTGCAACTTCACATACAATGGCATATAACAAAACCAATTTTCCCACAGGCTAATTGATACAAATGAGTTAAGTTCCTATGGCATATTTTGGTTGCCACAAAAATATCGCCAAATTTCTAAACAAGAGACTCAAAACACTTCTAATATTAAATATTGAAATAAATGTGAGCTATATATACATCTAAGAAAGATGAACAAAAACAAGATAATTATTTACCCATTTATTCCACTTCAGGGTTGCAGGTGGCCTACACCTACCCCCGCAACTCAGATCGCAAGGCAGGAACCCATGTTGCCTTGGACAGGACACCAGGTGCCATCCCATAGCAGGACACCAGGTGCACACACACACACACACACTCACACACACACACACTCAGGCGGGAACCATGTAGACACAGCAATTCACCTCATGTGCACATCTTTGGGATGTGGGAGGAAACCAGAGTACCCAGAAAAAGACCACACAGACATGGGAAGAACGTGCAAACACCACACAGACAGCGGCCCCGGTCATGAATTCATGTTTTTTTCTCAGCAGCGATATAACAAAACATTGAATGAAATGACATTATTTGAGGACATGCTGTACTTAAACTATATTGCAGTCTCATCACAAGAAAATCTGCATGAATAAGTCAGTGATGAGAGTTCACTACTCTCTTAATATGAAATAAACATGCTGAACTCAACTGATATATACCAATATGTAACAAAATAAATAAGCGTATATACAGCCAAAATCTTACTGTGGATGACAATGGCATTTAAGTTATACAGTAGAACTCCAATTTAATACTAAAAGCATCTTTCTAAGAACCGTGTCTTGATACAACACTAAATCTAACAGTTCAAAATTATCTCTTTTGACAGATGAAATGTAGTAACAGAGTCAAAGATTATGCCTTTCTAATACTTTTAATGCACATTTACAAAGTGAAGTATGTTTTATATTCATCAGAACAGAACAGTCAGTTCTGGATAAAAAACACATGTTCAGCAATTCTTTAAAACATCAGTGGAAAATGATAAGTAAACAACACTGACAGAAGACAGATACATTTACAATTCACATTTTCTTCTGGCTTGCTCACAATAATTTTAATCTCTATCACTTAATTAGGTAGATGAGTCTTAGAGGCAGGTAGCATGGCCAACATTTAGTGTATCATCTCCTAAGATAAAAATTTGAAAGGTTCAACCAGAGGTTATACCACAGTTCAGGATAAGCCCATTGCTTTGATCACAAATCCCAAGGCTTTCACGGCATAATGACAAGGATTGGTTGTGACCACACATATGCTTTAGTTTTCTTTATTAAGGTATAATTTCCACTGATACGAACAATCTTTGCAGCCAGGCTATATGATTCTCCTTTTAATAGTCACCAATTGTATGCATTGAACTAAACCCACCACTTCAATATATTGGGGCAAACATACCAACTACTAATCTATCAACCAAAAAGAAACAAGATAATCAAAATAGAAATAAAAATGAAGAAGCTCCTTTTTAATTAAAATTAAACATTTATTTTATTTTTCCTAAATATAAAATCCTGACAACTCAAATAGAAACATGATAAATTAGAAGTTAACTAATTTAAGGTGCACTGCTTAGGAATACTGACAGTAAAAAAATGTGAAAGCAAAATTTTAGCTTTTCACCACTGAAAAAATGATTTAAAAAACTGAAAATAAGCTTTCTTAATTAACAAAAAAGAGCTGATTAACAATATATTATAAAAATATAAGGTGCATGCTTTGATACATTTTAATTTTCAAGTATTTATTTTGTTAGCCCGTAACAAAACTTTTAAAAAATTCACTAGAGATCAAGTACAATGAATTGCATTTATAATAGTTATTTTAAATCAACTGCATATCTGAAAGTTTTTAAGTTGATATTTAAATTTAGTTTGTCCTGATTTGGTAGATAAAATGCTATTTTTTTCTACAGTAAAAGAAAAACAATCATTTTCAAAACTGGAAAAGAAAAAATAATCTATAATCCTTCCAGACCAACCCCATAAATATTATGTGGTTTTTAGATATTATAAAACTGTTATTTCAAATGCATTACAATAAAGAAAAATCAAGGGTTACAAATCAATAGATAAATGATAATCTATTTCAGTCTGATATAGTAGAAAGAATAATTGGGTTTAAGTCTTGTCTACTCAACTTACTGTCACATGCACTCAAATTAATTTAATTTCTGTGACCCTTACTCACCTCAATTGCCATTTCAAAACCACAGGGTTTGTTGTGAGGCTCATATGGGATTATATGGAATTCTATATATAATAAAATTTTATTATCATTAGTAGGATTCACGATAAAAATCCCAAATTACAGACGCAATTTGCCTAAATCCTAAAGCCAACAGGTCATTCACTGAATTATACCCATTTATAAAAGCATTTAACATAATTCTAAGAATACTTAAAAAAACTTACTTTCAAAAATATATATGCCCACAAAAATATTTGAGACTTAATAGTTCCTGCCAAATAACTATGACATTCAAAACAAATATATTATCTTCTTTATTAGCAATGACAGTAGGGCTTAACATGCTTCACATTATGATAAATATTCCCAATAATTTATGGTTCTCTCTTGCTTTCAACACATTTTTCACTTCCATGTTTGAAATGGACATCTCCATTGGGCCTTTTGCTGTTCTAGACCCTTATCTCCAAATAAATTATAATTTGGAGAGAAATAATGGGCATTAATAATGCAAACAAAAGGTGAGTTGTAACTGCCGTAAGAGAAGATGCAAATAAAATGTGCACCTTAAACCTTTTCTGGAATAATTGGTAGATATATATTTAGTATGGGAGAAGGACCACTCATCTCAGTTCTAAGAACACATTAATGAACAGTCTACATTTTTTAGTTGAACAAGAAATATGATAAGGTCACCAGTCTAAAAACAAATCACAGTTGACAGATGTATGCATTTTTATAATTCTGGAAGATATGACTATTTTCCAAATGTCTTAACAGGGTTTTAATTTTTCTGTATGGTATGTAAATAGCATGAGAAGAAAAATATTCAGGGTTTCAAGTAATTTTTATCAACGAGCAAAATGTAGTTCATTGTAGACATGAGTACAAACTTCAATACTTAAATAAATTAGCACAAAGGTTCATCATTAAACCTTTAGCCCTTGAGGAAAAGGGCTAAAGAGATGTGGCTAAATTAACAAATCACAAGTTATATATAAGTTATGTATAAAAGCAAGGATAAACAGACATATTTGAGCAAGTTTGAGCTCACTGATGAAAAGAAGAGAGGCTGGCAAAAAACAGAAGGAGGGAGGGAAGATAGGAAGGAGAAATGAATGAGCACTTAAGTTGAAAATGTGCAAATGCATGAATAAGGATAAGATTTTAATTTTACTTTCAGCATTTTTTAAAACTTTAAATTATTAAAAAAGATGTCTGAGAACAGAGTGAAGATTTTTTTTGCTAAGAAAATAAAATTACTAAATCATCGAAGTTTAAGTTTAAAAACTAAATAATTAAGAAATACATTCCCATCAATTATGTTCTATTAACTGTAGCCAAGCATTTTCTTATAAATGGGCCTAATGCTGATGATATCAGCATCCATGGAATGTATTAACATGGTAGAAGATGTGCTGCTAAGGGAAAAAAGAAATCTAATTTATCTTCAGATTGCAGACCTCTGGGATTTCTGAGGTAGTAGAGGGCAAGTCAAAGGTCTCATGTTTTACAAATCTCACAAGCCACAAAACTATTCTATGATCACCTCCACTATACATTATTATTCAACATGCATATGTACATTTAAAACTTTTTAAGGGTTAAATATTAAATTATATATGAGCTCATAGAATATTACTGCATAGTCATTTATTTTTAAAATAATATTTAGTATCTCTTAGGACTTAATTGCATTCTATTTACTTAAATATAGAATAAACTTTACTAACCCTACCAACGTCATAACTTAATACACTCACCACTAATGATGCACATTAAATTGTAAAATAGGTTTTAAATGAAAAATCCAAGATATGACCAGTGATGGTATGTCCATGTTTGCAAGACTATCACAGTAATAAAATGTAGAAAACTGAATTATTAACAACTTGTGGTCAACATCTGACACCCAGCTACCAGTTCTCTTGTGGACAGAAAATCTCATCCTAAAAAATGAGATGTTAGTAGTCCCACTCCATATCAGGAACATATCCATTTGAGTTTTGCTGTGCCCTTCTGGCTGGAATAAGCATACACTCTCTATTTTCTCCTCAAACTACCTCGCTCTTTTTCCCAGGCTCTTTCACTTACTCTTAGAAAAGCTTTATGCCTCCTGTCCCTTACAGTCAACCAAATGCTCATTTGTTTGCATCTCTTTAATAGCTGTGACACAGATCAGGCAGATTGCAAAGTCAATCATAACTATTATCTTGTTGAACTGGCTTATAGAATTAACTCAAGCATTTTTAGACTATTACCAAAGGCCTTCATGTTAGACTCAACTGCCTTTCAGAATCTGTTTCTATGTTTTCTACACACCCGAAACATAAGACCAATTAACAGATCAATAAGCATTTACCAATGTGCCAAACATCTTTTCTGAGTTTTGCTCATGTCACTTCCCTTGCTCAGAACACTCTTCCTCATTTCGTCACGTTATTATGCAATACATATTTAATTTAGTGCCTGCTACATTCCAAACACCTTTGTAGATTCTAGGGATAAACCAATGAGCAAAACAGTCAAAAATTTAGGATCTCATGGAGCTAATGTTTAAGTGGGATATGACATAATAAACAAATCAATAAGCATAAGATACATATGTCAGATGGTGAGTGACATAAACAAAAATGAAGTCAGGGAGTAAGTAAAAGTGCATGAGGTGAGGGGAGCAATTTTAAATAGGGAGGAGAGAGAAGGCCTTACTGAAAAGGTGACATTTGAGCAAAAACCTGAAAGGGAAGAAGAATGAGTTCTTAAAGACAACTAAAACAAATGCCTCAGGTGAAAGGAAAAGGAAAACCAAAGGTGCTGAGGTGGAAAGTACTTGAAGGACACCAGTAGACCCTGTTTAGCTAGAACAGAGTGAATGGGGTGGCAAACAGAAGAGCTCAAGATGTAACAGGATTTTGGAAAGGGGTTAAGTGGTATAGGGTCTTACATTGCAAAGATTTCAGCTTATACTCAAATAGGAAACCATGTACTATATGGGGAAAACTAGAAGAAGAATAGCTTTGAAGAAATGAAGATCAGGAATTTAGTTTTGAACATGTCAAATTTAAGATACAGTTTATATATTCAAATGGAGATGTCGAGGAGGTAGTCAGATATCAGGATAAATGTACAGGCTAGAGACATAAATGTGGGAGGTCTGTTAGACTCTCTTGCATCCCTTAAGATACAGCTTAAAAATCACTTATTCTGTGAAGTCATTTGCAATCCCATCTCCCCCAGTCAGAATTAATTTAATTTTGTTTATATCTTACTATAGCACTTATCACTATCTAATTTGTACTAAAAATTATTTTATATATGCCTGTCTTTTTCATCTGGAGAGATATGCTAACTAAAGAACTATGTCTATCTTATTCTTTTAATTCTAAATGCACTCTATATTAAATATAGTAAATAACCAAAAAATGCTAGCCTAACTAAACGTGTTGTGGGGGATTTTAATTGACTTCTCATAGTTTTCTTCTTAAAGGCAGGGAGCTAAATATCTATGACCTAACAAAACTTGTTCTTTCTTCTGTGCTCTCTCTATATATATATTCCCAAGTCAAATTTAATCTTTCACTCTTTCTCTCTCATCTCACAAGACAAATCACCAAATCCTAGCAGTTACCTTCTAAATATGTCTTAAATTTATCCACATTTTTCTAGACCCACTGGCACTACTGAATATAAGCCTTCACTGCTCCTTGCCTAATTAACAACTTAGGCAAGGATCTGAAACAGATCCACTCTGGGCCATCAACAAGGGCAATACATATTTCAACACCAATCACAGTGATCTCTTAAAAGCACAAAATCTACTCATGTCACTTCTCTGCTTCAGACTCTCTCAAGTCTCCCCACTGCACCCAAGATAAAGTTCATCCTCTTTCATGAAGCAGAAGGCCCCCCATGATTGGTCCTGAATTTCCTCTTTCCTCTTCCTTCTCATCATTTCAGATGCTGTATCCATGAGCCCAAGGAGCATGAGTCTACTGTACTAAACTGTTTGGACTTGTTTTACTGTAGGTATCTCCACTACTGCAAAAGCCCACTGAAGGCAAGAGTTATGTCATATTTGGTGCTATATCACAACCAGAGTCTGATAGTGGATAAACACAATTAAAATACAAAATTTTAAAAGTAAATGATATCTCAGGGTTCCTCCAAACTTTTTAATCTAATTTACTTTTGTACAGCTTATATTTTAATAATATATTATTATATTAAATTCAGGGTTTCTGAAAAAGTATGGTTCTCCAACAACCTCTGTTTCAGATCCATTTACTACTGTCCCCATTCCAAAGTAATGAACCAGGGTGACATTTATGATTCCTTCTATGTTCTAGTGCAGAGTAGTAATCATTTCTACAGTACAGAAAGAAAAGAATTTAAACTGCGGCAAGTCAGATTGTACTTCACCATTAGATTGAATTTATCGACACTAAAGGTATCTGAAATGAGTACACAACCTCAAGAGGAGGGGGAAAAAAATCAATGACAATAAATTGCCTAGAAAAGTTTAGATATTTGCCCAATATTTAGATGTAATTGTCTAGTCAAATTCATTTAAACTTCATGAGTCTGTAATTTGTTACATAAAATTTGGTCATAATAATTCAAGGTTCAGGTTGAAGAAAATAATCTATTCTGAACCCCAGTTTCTAAATTTAAGTGAATTTTAAAGATTTAAAACACAGAATCTACTGCGGATTTTAAAATATTATTTATCACAGTGATGATTCTCCAACCCAATTTTAATACTTTGCATTTCAGTCTTCAAGATTACAGATTGTTGGTACTAATTGTCTGTTTACTTTTAGATGAAGTACACATAAGAAACATCATTGTTTAAAAAGGGTGAAGGCATTCTTTCCATAAGCCCAAACTATCCCTTGATGTGATTCCAAAACAATGCCCTAAATCTGCACTGCCCAATACAGCAGCCACTAGCCACAGATGGCTACTGAACACAAAATGTGTTGCTAGTCTGAACACAGATGTGTCATGTAAATAGAGAAATGTTAAGTATAAAATACCACCGGAAGACTTAGTATCAAAAAATGTAAAATATCTAATAATTTTATATTGATTATATATTGAAATAATATTTTGGAAATATATGGTTAAGATAAATTATTAAATTTTTTTTACTTTTAAAAATATGACTATGAAATCATTTAATTACATAGGTGGCTTATATTTGTGGTTTGTATTATATTTCCATTGGAGAGTAGCTCTAAGCCTACTTAGAAAACTGATCAACACTACTGATCTGCTTCTTCAGGCAGAATAAAGGCCATCATTGAGAGGTCAGATCTGAAATGGAATCACCAATGATGCAGAGAAATACAAATGATACACAAAACTTTAAAAATGGTAAATTGTGCTATAAATAAAAGATCGCTTTAGTGTTAAAAAAAAAAAAAAGGTCTCTTTCTTCTTTAAAATAAAAATAATTAACATTTTTAACCTTTGTTTCATAGGAATAACCTCAATTTTGGGTAATATTATTCTTTGAGTATTGGTAAAATTTAAGAAATAGGGATTTTAAGATACTAAAGTAACAACTCCCCCTCAGCAAAAAAAAAAAAAAAAAAAACAATTAAGTTACCAGAAATGTTACCTTATTCTTATTTTTTTCTTTCTGAAAAAATTTAAATCTTCTACATACCTTACATTTCATTTTTGGAAAATCTCACAAAAACATTTTACAGAATGTATACTATATTAATCAGGCAAGGTATGCTTTAGGATCTACTCAATAAAATGATTCCTACCACCCCACCATCATATTTCACTATCTGCTCTCTACTGTTTAACATTTCTTTAGTATTTCTAGGAACTCCAGCAAGACAATACAAATAAAGTTGACAATTATAACTAATAATGATTCTACCTGAAATATGTGATAGCTGAATGAAATATTTGTTATTATAGTAATTTAAGTGTGTTCTTATAGATTTATCTTTATTATAATAATTTAAATATGCTTTCTAAGGTGTCAAAATGTAACATTTTAAAAATAGGATCAAAACAACAACAGATGCATGATTAAATCCCTCCTGTTTTAGAAAGACCAACCAATAGGAGGTTCTTTAAATAGCCTATATAACCATATATTATATAGTTGTCAAAGTATTTGAAAGTCACTAAGTTTTAGGGCCCTAATGAGCTGGTTATCAATATAAAAATGGGGGTAATTTATCAATGCCCTACTTACTATCCTACAGATATTAGGGCATGGGGGTGGAGATGGAGAAGAAGGAGAATATACACATTGGTGGAAAAATATCAGCAGGCCTCACAAAGTAAGTTCTGAAAAAATTTTGAGCTTCCAAACATAAGAGGGAGCTGGATTTGACTCCATATTATTTGTGATAAAACAAGAATAATAAGAAAAGGAAGAAGAAAGGTAAAGAAGAGCAGGTGATTTCTTTTGATGTTATAGTTGTTTTGTTTAGGTTTCTTTTTATTTTTTATTTTTTTACAGGTAGGGTATTTTAAAGAATTGTTAGAGAAAATGAAACCAAATACAAACTAATTAAAGAATCTTGAAAGAAAAAGGCTGAGATTCAGGAAGAAGAGAAAACAAAACTACTAGCATCTATCATATGTACCTCCTGTCCATCAAAGCAGTGAACAGGAATGTCTAGCACAGATAGAGGTAGAAAGCTGAAGATATCTACTATTGCTATTATAAAGCAGGAAAAAAGAATACTCAAATTCATGACTTCATTTCTGTTTATATTTCTAGTAGCAAATGTAGGTATGAGGTTAAAATTTGGTCATGAGATGCTTAACAAATCAAGGAATTTGGAAAGAAAAAAACCCACACATAAGTCTTCAATTTCATAACAAAATGTCAGGCTTATCAATATTTTCATTTCTCTTATTATTTCTCAAAAGAGTTACATAAGTAATTAAACAGCTTTGAGACTAGAGGTAAAATTTAACAAAATTATTAAATCTGTTAACTACTCTTATTTATTTTTATCTACACATCTAGTTCAAAATTATTTACTGGGGATTTTTAAAGAATAGGATATATAATTTTCAAGAGTGTAATCAGAGTATATTATTTGTGAGATTAAAAACCCTGTAGATGTCCCAATAAAAGATTATTTTTGCATACAATAGAATCTTCTTTAATAAAGTATCTTTCACACAAGCAATGTACTCTACAGTAAGATGTGAATACATTTTGTAGACTTGAAAGTATCATACCTAAAAGCAAGATGCAATTATCATTACACTGAAAAAATTTTTAAGTACTCTATAGTAACATACACATTAGTAGAACTTTTCTTCTTTTGGACTCCAATATTTCTCATCTGGCACTTATTTTCTCCCATATGGTATAATTATTTATATACGTCATATTTCTCTATGGAATTATAAGGAACTTCAAAACCATAGGGATATCTCATTATACTTAATAGATCTAACACAGTACACCTTGCAGAAAGAGACACTATGTAAAAAAAAAAAAAAAAAAAAAAGACTATTTCTGTGGGTAGAAGCAAAATTCTAGTAAGGATTATATTAGCTACTGTGCAAAGTTTTTGATCCTTTGATCTTTCATGCATATAGATAGAATAACTCTTATTTTGCTTTATTAATAATGGAATCCTTTACTAACCAAAATCAGGTCTGCGTTTAGAACCAGAAGCAGGCAAAACACAATTATTTAAGAACAGGTACATAGGATATCTAAATATCTATGTCTGAGATTTTTCTCATGGTATTTTTCAGACTATAGTAATTTTATTCACTGAGTTTGGAATTCCAGCCAGGCACAGTGGCTCACACCTGTAATCCCAGCACTTTCGGTGACTGAGGCAGGAAGATCGCTTAAAATAGTTCAAGACCAGCCTGGGCAACATAGGGAGACCCCATCTTTACAAAAAATAAAAAATTAGCCTAGTGTGGTGGTACATGCCTGTGGTCCCAGCTGCTCAGGAGGCTGAGGCAGGAGGATCACTTGAGCCTGGAAGGTCGAGGCTGAGGCTACAGTGAATTGTGACTGCGCCACTGCACTTCCAGCCTGAGGGACAAAGTGAGACCTTGTTTCCAAAAAAAAAAAGTTCAGAATCCCATTACGCATGGTGCCTTACATGCCTTACATCCACACTACCTACCATATTTTCCCTTCAACAGAAAGATTCTAAAGACAAAGAGGGGAAAAAAAACACTCTACAATAAAAGACAGAGAGCGAGGAGGGAGAGATTCTGATAGAAGAGAGACAGTCATTTAGAACTTACAGGGAGAGGCTGGGCGCAGTGGCTCATGCCTGCAATCCCAACACTTCGGGAGGCTGAGGCAGGCAGAGCACTTGACATCAGGAGTTCCAGACCAGACTGGCCAACATGGTGAAACCCTGTCTCTGCTAAAAAAATACAAAAAACTAGCCATGCATTATTGCAGACGCCTGTAATCCCAGCTACTCGGGAGGCTGAGGCAGGAGAATTGCTTGAACGCTGGAGGCGGAGGTGGCGGTGAGCCGAGATTGCGCCATTGCACTCCAGCCTGAAGGACAGAGCAAGACTCTGTCTCCAAACAAACAAACAAACAAAAACAAAACAACAACTACAAAAACTCACAGGGAAAGACAAGAGACAGAGACAGAGAGAGAAATGCTATAATTCTTGGCCATTCAATTAAGGACTTATCTTCTGAGATTTATCTTTAGTAAATAGGGTTGCATGGCAGTAGAGAAAATTTTCAACATTCATTCAACAAGTAATGCATTGGCAATAACAACAATAAAACAAAACATTTCTGTACCTTAATATCAGATGTATCACGCTGACTGTTTCGCCAAGCTCTGGAAATTGATGAAAAAGTTCGATCTGCATGATCAAATTTGCCTCCTTGCAAATTTAGGAAATAAGTTGTAAAAGGTTCCTAAAAAATAGCAATTAAAAAAATCCATAGGTTCCCTCATGCATAGAAATGTGGTTTTTATAAATCCTTAGAACTAAATATTTTAATGACTAATAGGTACTAGCTAGTAATATAAACTAGGTATACAATGAGAATTATATACAAATTATTACATTAATGTTCTCAAGTTATTTTTCCCTCAAAAGAAATATTTCTAAATATTTCAAAAATTTGGTATTTGCAACATTTTCTTCAGGTAGCCTTCCTTTCCAAGAATAATTTATTAGTATCATGCAGACATAAATTAGATGTATTTTCTTCATAGTACAGAGAATAGTCCAGCATGTAGTTTTCCTACTGTTATGGCTCAATATTTAATTTATGATTAAGAAAAGAAAAATGTTTGGATGATTTAAAAGCCTCCTCTTAGTTAAAGAACACTTAAACACATATTAGTGGATAATTGCTTGAAATTAGCTAAGCACTATAAATTACTTCTAGGATTTATGTCTGCCTGTATCCTTCTAACAAGCTTTAATTAATGATGTGCTGCTAATGCTTTCCCAAAGACATTGCTTTCTAGTAGATGAATCACCTTTCAATTTCACAGAAACATTTCTTGTTTAACCAATATATTATCAATACACGACAGCCTTAGTTTTACCAACAAACTTACCTTATTCCATTTGGGGCAACTTTCCAAAATATATAAATACATGTCTGTGTTAGTAACAACTTACTTAGTTCTTATTTTAATAGACTGCATTTTAAAAGAATTTATGCTACAATTTGGAATCTGGTAAGATAGCAACCATCTGAAGGGGCAAATTTAAGAAAAAAAATTCATATAATTCCAGATGAAACATTTTTAAGGCAATACAAGCCAAATGAGATATAGAGATATTTATAATTAGAACTTCAATCATTTAAACTGACTTTTTTAGTATTCAAAAAAAGATGCTGATGAGTTCTAATTTTTGCATATCCTTCACAACATTGAATTTATTTAGTCATGGTGTATTATTCGAATTGAACTTACTATTCTTAGCAGCCATGCAAGAACAAAACTTGCAGTTGAGTAATGAGTACCATAGTGAAACTTTGGAACTTGATCGTCTTCCCATGATTCATAGCGCTCTGCGAAGAATGCTGCTCTTTTTGGGTTCAGAGCTCCTATTGGCTGCCAATAGGCAGGGGAAAAACAAAGAATACATAAATGTAATTATCCTTCACATCTTCCTGTCTTGTGATGATATCCTACTGTTAGGTATAAAAGTGAATTTTAAAAATATATACTATTTAAGCTGCAACACAGTATCATTTTGGGAGTAAAAAGAAAAGCAATTTTTTTTCAACACAAGTTAAACACAACATATAAGTAAGTGAATGAATGAACCCATCATTTCTACATAAGTCTAATTTTAGTGGAACATAGGTGTTTAATCAACCCATAACAAGCATCACATAAAGACAATTACATGAAGTGAAATATCAGATATACAACACTTTGGAAAGCACCTATAAAACCTCATTTAGTTAATTAGAAGCAACAACCAGAAACAGAATCTTAAAGCTGAAGGACTGACTTATAATGGGTTCTTAGAAGAGGATGAAACAAAACTGGGAGATAGGTGAGATGGAGTACAAGAAAGAAACTGTGAGAAAATAGGGTTAAGATATAACTAGAAATTTCTACTAGTGTGAGTGAAAACAAAGGATAAAAATATGCCTATATATCTATATAGGATACACACACACACATATACATATATACTTTAACCAGAGGATAAAAATATGCCTGCATGAACTATATATATATAGTTAAAAAAAAGAATAGTAGACAGATTATGAACTTATACTGGAAAATAATACTTTACAGCAGAGGTCCCAGAGCAACATAGCAACATGGTCAAAACCCTGAGCTCACTGGAATGATAATAATACTCATTCAGAAGGTTGTTTTGAAAGATAAAAATGAGTAGGTACATTAAAGTCCAACAAACTATGCCTGATAACATTCAATGAATGCTGACTATGGTTTTTAAGATAATCTTTTAGAATTTGGGTAAAAGAGTTTGAATGAAATAATTGCCTTTAGCAAATTGCTTAGCATGAGATAAAGCTTAATAGATGTTAGTTGGTACCTGTATCTTTATTGTTGCTACTGCTGTTGTCATTTAGTTAATACATGAACTCCATTAAATAGCAGGCAAAATTCTGTGTGATCATGCCTATGCATGTACATTTCCTTATGAAGACACAGAGAATATGCTTGAGAGTCTCAAAGGAGTCTAAGGCTCAAAAAATGTTAAGATCAACTGCTTTAAGTAACAATTCATTCTCAAAAAAAAATTCTGATCTCTAGAAAATCTCTATTCCTTATTCAAAATGTTTAAGTACCCATTCACTGAAAAAGATATGATATATAAGATTACTTCTCTTAATAAGATACAGAGGCCAGGTACAGTGGTTCACACCTACAATCCCAGTGCTTTGGGAGGTCGAGGTGGGAGATCGCTTGAGTCCAGGAGTACAACACAGTGAGACCCTGTTTCTACAAAAAATTTTCAAACTCAGCTGGGCATAGTGGCATGTCCCTATAGTCCCAGATACTCAGGAGGCTGAGGTAGGAGGATTACATGAGCCCAGGCACCTTAAAGCCTACAGTGAGCTATGATCGTACCACTGTACTCCAGCCTGGGAGATGGAGGGAGTCCCTATCCTGTCTCTAAACAAACAAACAAACAAACAAATAAATAAATAAATCTTTATTTTAAAAAAGATACACAACAGTCTTTGGCCTTATATAATTTATGAACACCTATTAATCACTCCTTATTTATAAGAGAAAGAAAATATCTGATTATTTGTAGAGAAAATGTTAAAATAAATAAATCAAAAATATTGGTTTAAAATGGATGCATTGAGAAATATTTTATTGAAAACGAAGCAATGTTCAAACCAGTTTTTAAACTGCTTTTCATGTTATATAATTTTAAGCAACATCTTAAATTTACCATTTTGGTTATCTTTATTAAATTAACTATTTTTTCAAAACTATCTTTGGCATCACTCTCAATAGCTTGGTTTTAATAAATATTATCATATTTTAAGGCATGTTTTCCTTTACAAGCAAAATTTTAAAAATCTTTAATTACTATTTTAAGTCAGTTTCACAGTAAACTAATTTAAATGCTATCTTTTAAAGCATTAGTTTCTGTACAAAAGAATCATATCTGACTTACTAAATATGTGCCAGTTAAGAATGGAGCTGACTCTAAGGATTCTTTCTTTGTTACAAAACCGATTTGAAATGCCTTTAAATATATTTTAGTCACTGCCCCTAAAGAATGAGCCATGGAAAAGAAAAGAGAGAAGAAATAAAATCACTAGAAGACAAATTATATGAATTAAAAATAGAATCAATGCTCCTTTTGTATGGTTCTGCAGCATATTAAGTATTCACTTTATCTGCTCCTATTTTTATTACTCTCCAAATGAATAACCCCCAAAATCAATAGTTATAGAATCACGTTTCTTGAATATAATGCTAAAACCAATTAGGATTGATTTCACTAGCATCTGAAAAAAAATGGCATCTTGCAGAGATCCATATTGGTAGAACCCACAGTATTGATTTTGGCTGTTATTGTTACAGTTGGTTTCTGAAGCCTGCTATAGGACAGCTATCAAGACATACCACATTTATTTGCAAGCATATAAAAAAGAAGTCCCCAAATAAAAGAAAGTTAAAAAAAAAAAAAAAAAAAAAAAAAAAAAGACCAGTGGAGCTGTGCAATGACAATGATACACTATCAGCTTACTCAGAGAAGTTACAGTGGGAATACACACATTGAATTATACATTACGTGAAAGCACTGATTTATTGTGGTAATAACATCCACCTCATTAAAAGATTCTGCTTTGCTGCAGTTGGAAGGCTACATATTGTTTACTGCTATAAATTAATGGCAGTGCAAAGAAGACTGTGGAACCATCCTAACAATAGATCTGTAATGACAGAGCTGTATATCACAGCTTCCTCAGCAGCTTCATAATAAAATGGAGACAATGTATTGAGCTAATACATTCTACCATGCTGGCCCATATTTTTCTGACAACTGCTTTAAAAGATGAGCTGAATTCAACTATGTTATAATGCTGCAAAACATTTAACTAAGCAAGAGTCAGTCATACACCAAAGTGCATCAAAGCATTTTTAAAACATTGTCTAAATCAGCATTTCAAGATGTTTATTTATCTCTGCAAAAGAACGAAAAGTAAATGCTGATGAATCCTCTTACTTATATAGTATATTAAGAGTCAAAATTATAAGTCAGTTCGGGAAGATGCTAGCACCATCATCCTACATAGAGCTTACTGTACAATTTAACAAGCCTGACAAAGTATTTTTCTTAAAAAGCAAGATTTTAAAGGAAAGTGACTCAAAATACTGGCCATTAAAAATGGTTACAATTTCTTTTAAAAAATCAGTAAAAATAAGTATTGATTAGAGAGTATAAAAGTGGTATAATTCCAGGTAAACACAAATAGCTCTAGAATACAGAAAAATAATTTTAAACACTATAAAAAGCCAACAAATAAATAGAATTATAGAAGGTTTTCTTAACTCTACAAACTAAGAAAAAATCTCAATCATAATACAATGAAAAACAGGTTTAAGTAAAATAGAATAGAATAACTTGAAAGAGTATTAGGTCTAACAACAAAATATTATGTTAAAAATTAAAGGACAGGCACAGTGACTCTGCCTGTAATCCCAGCATTTTGGCAGACTGAAGCAGGAGAATAACTTGAGCCCAGGAATTTGAGACCAGCCTGGGCAAAATGGTGAGATCCTGTCTCTACAAAAAATCAGAAATCAGATGGACATGGTGGTGTGCGCCTATAGTCCTAGCTACTTGGGAGGATCGCTTGAATCCAGGAGGTTGAGGCTGCAGTGAGCTGTAATCGTGCCACTGTACTCAGCCTGGGTGACAGAGTGAGACCCTGTCTCAAACAAAACAAAAAACAGAAACAAAAACTTAAAGTGAGAAAAGACAAATTAAAGAAAACCAAAACTCCTGAAAATAGTATGAATAGCTAAAATCACGTATTTAGGATATTTTAATAATTTCACAAACAGCAAAGCTGACATCTGTAGAATGATAAGTACTCTGCTTATGAGACAGTAATGATGTCTTTCAAAAAAGGATATGCAAAATAAAACTTTAAAAATTAATTTTGTAAGAAGACTGCAATTAAAAAAACATTTTTTGTTACCTTCTTTGAGAAGTAATTTTACTAGTTAACAAAATCCCTGCATATAAAGTGATCTGTTCAGTGCCTGGTACGTAATAATAATGATAATAATTATTATTTTTTTCAGGTTATTTGATGAAGAATATTTAATAAAAAAGTCACGAAGTAAGCCTGATGAAATTAGTGGTGTCTATTAGGAACGACTGTGATTAAACATCACAATCCTCTAAAGACAAAGCAGGATAAGAACATGTAGTACTGTGGATGATCTGTAAGAAGCCTAAGGGTACACAGTAGTCCCCATCAATGAATTTTACTACCTTAAGAACGTAATCAAAACAAAATTACTTTTCAAAAATCCATGGGCCTCCAAATTTTACTATGAAAAGCGTAAGAAATATCAGGCTACTTATAATCATCTCCTACTACATTATTTAAAAACAAACAGTTTGAATTAACAGACTCCTTTAAAAGCACGTAACAGACTTTGGTCTAATTATTAATAAAAGTTAGCTGTAACAAACCTGCGCGTTATGCACATGTACCCTAGAACTTAAAGTATAATAATAATAAAAAAAAAGTTAGCTGTAAAAAGAAAAGGTACCTGTTTTTTCTTTCTTTATTAAAATTTTAGGAACTCTCACCTGAAGTTATCTAATTAAGAACAATACCTCCAGCTTACATTTTGTAATTTATTAAACATTATTATACATTCTCATAATAAATAGGTAATCTAGATATTCCTATTTTAATAATAAAGAAATGAATTATCTAGCTCAAAATCAACATAAATCTAGAAGACTCAAACCTAGTACTCAAAAGCCCTTCTCTGGGCCATGTTATGTATTTAAAACTATTGTATTACAAGTTGGTTTTCCTAATTTCAAAAATTTGCTGTAATCTCAGTTTTTCAAATATTTCTTTACTTAACAGGTTGATTTAAAGGCCAATGTAAGTAAAGCACCTAGAAGCGCTCCTGACAAAAACAAACAAACAAACAGAAAGAAACTAACAAGTGTAGCTGCTATTAATGCGGTTATTACCATAACCATAATTCTTTCTTTCCTTTTGAAATTTATGTATGAATGATTACAATTTATATCAACCTTTCAGAAGTGAAATTCCAAACTACTGAACCATACGTACAGTTATACAGTTATTGAAGGTAAGAAAGTTCTGGGAAATTGGCAAGAAATCTCAGATTTTTTACAAAGCAGAGATTTGATTGTGTTAGCTAACTTCTCTTTTAAAACCCAAAAGTCTCAAGGAGTTTTTCACACCTTTCTGTAAAGGCTTTCTTTGGAAAACCACTGAACTCCAACATTTGGAGATGAGAAGCAGAAAAGACTGGGGTTAAAAAAAAGGGAAAAAAGGGAACTCTAAACCAAAATACTAAGAAATAAGGTGCTTGAAAATGCTAAAGCATAATATTTCATCAAGATACATTTTGTGGGTAAACAGAAGAGTGAAGAAAAGATGTCAAACGTGAAAAGAAGCTTAGGAAGGGGAGGCAAAAGAGCAGGACTACTTTGCAACCCTGCTTAGGATCCTGATGACTGGCTGAAAGCCATCTGCCAATGTAATCTTCATTTGATATGACAGGGAAATCAGAAACATTCTTTAATTTTGTGATGACAGGTAAAGCCTTCCTTACAGTACTGAAGAAGGTGTATGCAATTAGAAGTTATATGTTATTTCATTCTTCCCTAAAAGTAGGCTAGGCCACAGGAAACGAAAGAAAACCACTGCAAAGTAAGGGAAAAAAACTAGCAAGGAATAGAATACAAGATGGCTGAACTCAATGTTCTTCTATGCTATAAAAATGTCAGGTTAAAGGACAGAATATCATCAAGCATCTGATATATGTTAACAGATTAAACAAATTTCAAATTCAGAGAATAAAAGAGGATACACTATCAGGAAATGTTACATCATAAAAGATAGTCATTCTTGATTAGGGAATAATGATTTGGTTTGAGAAGACTCCAGGAAAAAACTATGATATACATGTCAAAGGTGCCATTTTATCTGATGACAGTGCTACTATTTGCTGAATATAAGCAAAGGTTCTACGAATCTTACATAAATCATCTCATTATCTTTACAACAACTCTTAATACACAGACCAATTAGCATCCCCAATTTGCAGGTGAAAAAAACAGTTCGGGAGGAAGTAAACAACTATCAGTGGTTGGTTACCAGTCAGTGGCAGCAGCAAGATTCCACCTCCAACCAAACTGACTAGCAAATCCCAGAGTGATTTGGGTTGTGTGAACTGGTACGCTGCCTCTGCAAGGCCATTAGAATCCTTTCATGGGAGCTTTAGATTAAATGCTCTTTTGAAAAAATACTATTAAAGTTTTTATCCCTACCTATATAATGTCTGTGGATATTACCTTAGAAGAAGGCATCAAAAATGAATTTTTTAAAAAAGCATATTTTATCTTGGGGACATTAAAAACATGCTTGGCAAATACAGTTTTTTTAAAAAAAGTAAACAAAAAAGGTAAATGCTGTCACCAAAGTTTATTGCCTTATCTTCCTTTTAACTTTTCTATTTTTTCTTTTCTATCTTTTCTGTGAACCCAAATGAGAGCCCTTAATTTTCTGTGTTGCTGAGGCTTTTTAGAGAAGCCAATGAATTTGATTCCCAGTGTCTCCATCACCTGTCTTCCTCCCCAACTACTCTAGTGAAGAAAATAAATAAATAAATAAATAAATAAATAAATAAATAAATAAATAAATAGTGTCTGTCATTTCAGCAACATTGCCACTGTCAGGGGGTGTAGCAACTACTTTGTTTCCATTGTAACAGCTTTTTTATCTAAATGACAAGTATAACAAGCAGCCTGATGAGCATTTTCACTCAACCTTGGCTTTTAGGGTATTTCGTTATATGCTATATACGGCTGAAATGGTTTGGCACTTATCCTCACATGCTCTAGATTTTATTTAATACTGTCAAGAAAAAAATTTCATCAGCACACCACTATGGCTTTTAGAGCTAACAAATAAGCACTTTTGTTTTCAAGTACCAGAACACTTTTTAATCCCTTGAAAACACACTTTCTTACGAGTGGCATTAGATATACACTCACTACACCATTTCAATTTAACAAACACATCTTGGGAAAAAAGAAAGTATGCCATTTTACTTATTGTACCTATGTAGAAACTAAATCATTTCAAATGCTTGCACTGATAGATTTACTAGTGATGTCTTCATAGTTCTATATTATTCAGCTACACAGTAAGTATTAAGTAATTTTTCTATAGGTGTTTATCTCATTTTGAGAAAGTCACATAAACTGTTAAAAATAAACTATTAATCCAATGCCACTGCTGAGCTAAATGCCTAAAACAACGCAATAAACAGTCCAAAAAATCCAAGGATAATTAATAAAAATGTTTTAAGTTATTATGAAAATGATAGAGAATGCGGATATAACAAAATCTATGCATTTGCAGATATATTCACCTGCCCACTTAACAAACCAGTTAAGGCCATTAAAATCAAATAAATCTATATGCTTTTAAGACAGGTCATTAGTAGTACACATATTAACGTTCTGCTAGCTTCTATAAACCAGAAACATAAAACAAAATTGGGAACTACTTGAGAAACATTCAGCTTTTGAAACTCATTTTCTATTTGTTTTGAAAGTCATCGGAATATAATAAAACTAGTTCTAATTTCAGAAACTAACTCTCTCTCTCTGTGTGTGTGTATGTTGTTTTGTTCAATGCTGAGTTGGGAAAAACTGTATGCTTATTGTTTAGCTTAAGCCTGGGCTAATGGCACTAAATATTTCAATGATATGCATGTGAAGCACAACAAAATATCATGATTATAGAAAGCAAGGAGGATTCCAAATCCATAAAGATTAGTAAAAATAGTTATTTTATTCTGTTTTAGACTAATAAACTGCTTTTTGGGAAAATAGTAAATCTTTTTAAAAATATGTTTATTTATTTAGAGACAGGCTCTCACTCTGTTACCCAGGCTCGCATGCAGTGATGCAGCCATAGCTCACTGCAGCCTCGAACTCCTAGGCTCAAACGATCCTTCTGCCTCAGCCTCCTGAGCAGCTAGGACTACAGGCACATGCTACCACACCGACATAATTCTTTTAGTTTTTTGTAGACCCAGGCTGGCCTTGAACTCCTGGCCTCAAGCAATACTCCCTCCTCCACCTTCCAAAGTGCTGGGATTACAGCCATGAGCCACCACCTTGGGCTGGAAAAATACTAAATCTTAATACAAAAATTAGACATAAAGTAGGATAAGTTAAAGACGTCAATATATAAGGTATGGATGGAACTAGAGGCATTATGTTAAGTGAAATAAGCCAAGCACAGAAAGATAAATATCACATATTCTCACTCATATTTTGGAGCTAAAAAAAAGTGGATCTCATAAAGATGAAGAGTTAGACTGGTGGTTATCTGAGGCCAGGAAGCGTAGGGGGAAATGGATGAAGAGAGATTGATTTTAAAAATTATGTTAAAGAACACAGAGACAGGCAGGCATCTGAGTTGTAAGGCATTTTAAAACTATAGTGGACTTCAAATATCAAACAAGGAGATAAAATATTGTTTGGCAAATGTAAACGAGCCTACGTGGTAGCTTTCAGAAGAAACAGGGCGACTGGAATCAATTTCACAAGATAATCTCTAATGATTCCATAAGTGCAACAGAAGAGACTCTAATAATTCTCATGACTTAAGAATAACCATGGGTCATACATAAGAGCTGGCAAATGTTGATAACACTTTTGGAGTTGATTATTAGCAATGTGAGGCCTGACAGGCAGTTACATTGCAGTTGTATTCCTAGAAAAAGCCCAGTCCTGGCAAGGAAGGTCAGTGATATTCAACCTCTAAGACGATCCCCAAAATGAAGCCCTTATATCAAAAAGCAGACCCTTCTAAAATAGTCCAGCCCCTGTACATTCCTCCCCAGTGCCGCTCTCAAAGTAAGCAAAATCCACTAGTTGAATAAAACTGGAGCAGCCAGATTGCTGACCAAAAACCTTGCTCCACTGCTGGAGAAATCAGTCAAAAAATAAAGGCCGATGATATTCAAAAGTGCTATCTAAAATTTACCTTATTTCCTTGTGCAAGAGGATATGTTGGGATAGTCATCAACATAGAGAACTTACATTTTAACCTTTTTAAAATGAAAATGTTATTGTACTTTTCCCTCTACAACTATATATCTGATCTACTTGGTGGGGTGGGGGATTAAATTTAGTCATTTAATTGTAGTACAGTGATAATCAATATTTATGAGGGACTAGAAATAAGCCAGTGAAGCTCGGATTTAGAAACCACTGCACCTGCAATAGCTGGACAGGTTTTGGGCTGCCTCTACAATTTAAGACAAAAAGAAATAAAATGTAAGCATAAAAATATAACAAAAAATCCTCTGTTCAATTTATAAGTTACTATCAACTGGAAAAAAAATAACCTAACGTAACACAAGTCATATGAAATAATTAATTTTATGTGTCAACCTGACTGGGGCACAGGGTGCACAGATTAAGCATTATTTCTTGGTATGTCTGTGAGGATGTTTCCAGGTGAGATTAGCCTTTAAACTGGTGGACTCAGTATAGATTTCCTTCTCCAGTGTGGGTGGGCGGGCATCATCCAATCTGTTGAGGATCTGAATAGAACAAAATGCAGAGAAAGGAGGAATTTGCCTGTTTTTTCCTATCTCACTGGTGAAGCTGAGACAGCTCATCTCATCTTTTCCTGTTGTCAGTCTGGGATTTACACCATCAGCTCCCCTGGTTCTCAGGCCTTTAGACCTGCAATGAATTACACAACCAGCTTTCCAGGGTCTCCAGCCTGCAGATGGCAGACTGTGGGACTTCTCAGCCTCCCTAATCACATCAGTCAATTTCTCATAATAAATCTCTTTTTGGATACAGATACATAGATATCTCCTATTGGTTCTGTTTCTCTAGAGAACCTCAAGATACCACATGAAGAGGAAATGAAATTAATTCATAAGGTAAATATAGAGTATTTCTTCAAATTTTGAGATCAATATTGAGATTACAATCACTTACAAAATAGAATATAAAGTTTTATAAACTACCTCATTCTGGTAATAGATGGCAAAACTATGGTTCCACCATCCACACTCCTTTTCCCAAATGGAGCACCTTTTTTAAAACATTCAAATTTGACATAATTTAAGAAGCTCCTTTAAAAAAGTGATTTAACAGCACATGGGTGTCAAAGAACGCACTAGACAATTCATAGAAAGAAAAGCCTAAGAAGTCCATTAACCATGTATCCAAAATGGGTAATTTCATATTTAAAAAGCTATCTAAGTTGACTATTTCCTATTAAAAGGAACCAGAGGTCCTTAAAGAAATCGTTGATTCTAATTCTGGTGCAGAAAACATACAAAACAGCCTGGGACAGACAACTTGTTGTACCAGAAGGCAAAGGATTTGTCAAATATTAATGGGATTGTATCTAAGGGACATAATATCCTTCTTAAAGAGACCTCACTGGACAAAGTCGTTGCAATTTCAGTACCACAAAGAATAACGCGGTTCTACTTTCATATAAAAATGTAGCAAGTATCAAGGAATGTTGCTCTCATTTTAACAACAATAAAAAGACTGTAAGATGATAACCACTTTTGTACTAATCAGAGAGCTGAGGTAAACGACAACCAAATGAAGTAAATTCCAAAAAGTTACAGGCCTCTTACAAACTGCTATAATTTTGGCAAAACATGGGAGGAAGAGATAGTCAACATAAAAGTAGGTAAGAAGAAGGCCAGGCGTGGTAGCTCATGCCTGTAATCCCAGCACTTTGGGAGGCCGAGGCAGGTGGATCACCGGAGGTCAGGAGTTTGAGACCAGCCTGGACAACATGGTGAAATCCCGTCTCTACTAAAAATACAAAAATTAGCCAGGCATGGTGGAGGGTACCTGTAATACCAGCTACTCGGGAGGCTGAGGCAGGAGAATTGCTTGAACCCAGAGGGCAGAGGTTGGGGTGAGCCAAGATCATGCCCTTGCACTCCAGTCTGAGCGACAAGAGTGAAACTGTGTCTAAAATAATTTAAAAAAAAAAGGCAGGAAAGAAGAATCTGCTAAAATTATTCATAAAGAATTTCTAAATGCCAATGTTGGGTGAACAGATCAACTTAGAAACACAAGGGAGTTTGCATGCACTTCTAAGCTCTTTTCCATGGGCCTCTATAGGTGGCTCATGAGAGAGAATATGACTGAGGCAAGGTAGAAAACCAGGGAGGGGCTCTCTAGGTGACACAGGCACACAGGATATGATTTACAGTTACTGGGAATGGCAACAAAACACAATCTCATTCCCCTAATCTTTCTCTTATAGGAATCAAAATCCTTAAGCTGATGGGAGAGGAACACCAAACTCTCATCCCAGGGACTAAGCAAGTATCAACTTGCACATGGGGAAAGAGTGGGAGCAAAACTAATCTACTACAGGAAGAGGGACAGAAAACCCTGTGTACCAGCCCTAGGACCCAGGCAAAGATCCGCTGCTTCTGGAGTAGGGTAAAAGCAAAAGCCCTTTCAGGAAGACATGTCCTGCACTGATGCAAAGAAGAGGTCTGCTACTACTAGGAGAAGGATAGGAAATTCTTTCCTGTGGATGCCATGAGGGGTAGAACACTGAGAAGGTCCATCCCTGAAGACCATTTAAATGGGATCTACTTAAGAATGAGGATGAATCAGGAGAACTGAGGAGCTACCCTATCTACCCCCCAACAAGCCTGGAACTGAGTTATCAACAACAGCAATCTAATTCTGGAAAAAAACCCAGAAAAGTACATAGAAAAATGCCTCTGTGCCACAGGCATAGAGGGTCAGCTAGAGAGTAGAGCATGAAGAGTGGGAAAAGACATCCACCACCCAGGCCAAATTCTTTCAGAGGAATTTGAAGTTTGTACTGTATTTTAAGGTAATAATAACAATAACAAATCTAACTAAGCTCATCTATTGACCAGATTGACTGAACTCCCCACACTAACTACGTGACATAAGAAGCAGCATATACTTCCCTGGGCATAAAATCTTATTCATATCCCAGCCTATACTGTTCTCCTATCTCAGATAAAATAGAATCATAAAAATAATCTAAAAGAAGCACATAAAGGGAGACAAAGTACAAAGAACTGATGTGTAGAATAAAAAAAACAGCAAGAAGGTAAATTTAAGCCAACCATATAAAAAATTACATTAAATGTAAATGACCTCAACACCCCAGTTAAAATGCAGAGATTGTCAGACTGGGCATGAAAGCAAGGTTCTATTATATGTTGTCCATAAAAAAAATGTTAAATATAAAGCCATAGACAGGTTTCTTAAAATAATAGAAAAAAAATGCCGCAAGTAATAATAAAAATAATGCCCTCATGGGATAGTAACATCAGAAAAAGTAGATTTCAGAACATGAAATATTACTAAATATAAAGAAGGACATTGCATAATGAAAAATGAATTATTTTATCAAGAAAACATAACAATTTGAAGAGTGTATGCACTGTATTAGTTTCCTAGGGCTCGTATAACAAAACATCACAAACTAGGTGGCTTAAAACAATATAAACTTATTGTCTCACATTTCTGGAGGCTAAAATTCTGAAATCAAGTTGTTTGCAGGTTCATGCTCTCTTTGAAGCCTCTAGAGGAGAATCTTTCTTGCCTGTTCCTGGTTCTGGTAGGCCCAGTTGTTCCTTGGCTTGCAGCAACACAACTCTAATATCTGCTTCCATCAACATATAGTGTTCCCTCCCTGTATGTCTGTCTTTATATGATGTTTTCATACAAGAACACCAGTCATATTGGATTTGGGCCCACCCTAATGACCTCATCTTAACTTGATTACATCTTCAAAGACCCTATTTATGAATAAGGTCACATTCATAGGTACCAGGAGGTTAGGACTTTAACACATCTTTTTGGAAACAAAATTCAACCCATATCATGTACCCAAAAATAAATGTGGAAAATACATAAAATAAAAACAGAACTTTGGTGAGGTGGGTTGGCTTACACCTGTAATCCTAGCATTTTGGGAGGTCAAGGCAGACAAACCACTTGAGGCCAGGAGTTCGAGACTGGCCTGGCCAACATGGCGAAACCCTGTCTCTACTGACAATACAATTAGCTGGGTATGGTAGCACATGCCTGTAATCCTAGCTACTCGGGAGGCTGAGGCATGAGAATTGCTTGAAACCAGGAGGCAGACGTTGCAATGAGCCAAGACAGCACATTGCATTCCAGCCTGAGCGACAGGACAAGACTCTGCCTCAAAAACACAACAAAACAAACAGAAAAACTAACAGAACTGAACGAAAATACAGACAAATCTAACTTATACTTGGAGACTTCAACAGTCTTCTTTCAGGATTCAACAGAACAAGTAGAAATTAGTAAGAATATAGAAGACATCAACAACGACATCATCAACCAATTTGACCTAATTGATATTTACAAAACAATACTTAACTAAAGAAGAATATGCACTCTTTCCAAATGCACATGGAGCATTAATCAAGGTAGACCATATTCTGAGCCATCAAACAAATTCTCACTAACTGAAAAGAACTGAAATCACAGAGTATATTCCTCAACTGCAATGGAATTAAACTAGAAATAAACACAAGAAAGACACCTGACAAATCCCCAAATAGGTGGTAACTAAACAACATACTTCTAAATAATCCATGGGTGAAAAAGAAATTTACAAGAGAAATGAGAAAATATTTAAATGGGCTCAAAATAAAAACAATATATAAAAATGTGTTAGACCCAGCTAAATTAGTGCTTTAAGAAAAATTTGTAGCGCTAAATGCTTACATTAAAAAAAGTCCTTAAATAGTTTAACGTTTCCACCTTAAGATACTAAAAAGGAAGATAAATTAAATCTAAATCATATAGAAAAAATATAGTATGGAAATGGCTTCCAAGAGTTCTACCAAACACTTAAGGGTAAAATAATGATTGTATATCATCTTTTCTAGGAAACAGAAGAGGAAGAAACAACTTCAAAACTCATTTTGTCATGTAAGCATTACCTTGATGCCAAAACTCAACAACATTACAGGCCAATATCCTTTGGGAACACATATGCAAAAGTTCTTAAGAAAATATTTGCAAATGTGTTCCAGTCATTTATTAAAAGGATAATACATCACAATCTGGTTTATCACAGGAAGGAAACACTACACAATCAGCCAGTGTAATTCACTATACTAACCAACTAAAAAAGAAAATGCAATCATCTTCAGAAAAGGAATTTGATAAAATTCAATACCCAATTATGATGAAGACTCTCAACAAACTAGTTATAGAAGGGAACTTCTTTGGGAGGCTGAGGCAGGTGGATAACAAGTTCAGGAGATGGAGACCATCCTGGCCAGTATGGTGAAACCCCATCTCTACTGAAAATACAAAAATTAGTCACCTGTGGTGGCAGGCACCTGTAGTCCCAGCTACTTAGGAGGCTGAGGCAGGAGAATCGCCTGAACCCGGGAGGTGGAGGTTGCAGTGAGCCAAGATTGCGCCACTGCACTCCAGCCTGGGCGACAGAGCGAGACTCTGTCTCAAAAAAAAAAAAGGACAAGGGAACTTAACCTAACAGAAGCATCTACAGAAAAGCCTATAGCTAATATTATACTTAATGGCGAAAGACTGAATGCTTTTCCCCTAACACTAAAGACAAGGCACTCTCAATATCTGTTAACATTATATAGCGCAGTAAGTCTTCATTTCACAATGCCATTTATGTAGAAAGTCCCAAAAAGTCTACAAAAAGGCTGCTAGTAATAATAATTGAGTTTAGCAAGGATGCAGAAGACAAGGTCAATTTACAAAATTCAGTTGTATTTCTACATACTAGCAACAAACAATTGGAATTAAACATTTTATAACAGGATTAAAAACATGAATTTTTGAAGGTTAAATTAACAAGATATGTGTAAGAATTGTATGCTAAAAGCTATGGAACATTTGAGAGAAACTAAAGAAGGACTAAACAAATGGAAAAGACACTATATTAATGAACTGGAACATTCAATATTGTTAGTACATTATTTTTACCCCAAATGTTCTACAGTTTCAATTCAATCCTAATAAAAAATCTAGAAGGCTTTTTGAAAATTATAAATTAACAGGTACATTCTCAAGAAGAAAAAAGGCTAGGAGAGTCAAACAATTTTTTAAAAGAAGAATAAAGCTGGAGGGTTCACAAGACTTTATTACATGATTTACTGTAAAACCACAGTACTCAAGACTGTGGTACTGGTATAAGGATACACTGATTGATTGTGCAGAAGAGAAAGTCTAGAAATAGACCTACACATATATGGCCAATTGATTTCCAACAAAGATGCCAGGACATCTCCAGAGAAAAAGTCTTTCCAACAAATGGTGTTAGAAGAATTGGACTTCTACACACAAAAAAAGAACCTTAACTCTTACCATGAACCTATAACACATTCTAGACAAAAAATAAGTAGCATTAGCAGCCACAATACAGAAGAGTAGTAATAATTCTGTTTGGTCCAAGTTGTTTTTAGAAAAGCCATTAACACCATTGGGTCAAAATAAATAGATAGTCAATTACATAATCTAAATCAGCAGCTTCCAACTTTGTCCTGTAAGATAGTCTCTAATATATATACACGTACACTGTCTATTCACAGACCTCTTGCAACAAACCCACAGTCTCCTCAAGTGACCAGAGCTCACAGGTTGGGAACAACTGGCACATCTTCATCTTCCTTTCTACCAATAAGACACCAGCAAGTGTTATCCATTGAACACTGACTCATCTTCAATCTCTTTTCTACCTTTTTCTGTACGAAAAATTCAACCCTAAATGTAAGAATTCATATTAGTCCTTCATATTTCACTTGAATATTTCATGTGAATGTTTCAATCAAAATGATTTAAAGTTTTTTTTTTCTTTTTTTGAGACGGAGTCTCGCTCTGTCACCCAGACTGGAAGGTAGAGCGCACTCTCTGTTCACCGCAACCTCCGACTCCCTGGTTCAAGCTATTCTTCTGCCTCGGCCTCCCGAGTAGCTGGGATTACAGGCACGCACCACCACATCTGGCTAATTTCTGTATTTTTAGTAGAGACAGGGTTTCACCATGTTGGCCAGGATGGTCTTGATCTCCTGACCTCGTGATCCACCCGCCTCGGCCTCCCAAAGTGCTGGGATTACAGGCGTGAGCCACCGCGCCCGGCCTCAAAAATTTGTATTTTAATTTGTGTGAGGTAAGCTATATGGTTAATTTGTTATATTAGTGAAACTGTTGAACAAGTCAGAACCTGGGACAGAATTCTAAAAAGATGCCCTAAAGAGGGCAATATCTCAAGTTTTTAAAACAATTAAACAATAGGATTGTATGATGATTTGAACAGTTATTAATGTTACTAATGACTATTAATTACCTTGTCTGTATTTCAGATAGATAACACTCAGATATTAAAATAATTTACTGAGATAGGTCACACTAGATCTATAACTTTCCCAATTTACTGGCCTAATCAAAACTTTTATTTTTCTTTTTAAAAATTTTTTAAATTTCAATAGCTTTAGGGGGTACAACTAGCTTTTGGTTACGTGCATGAGTTATATAGTAGTGAAGTCTAGGCTTTTAGTATACTTGTCACCCAAAGAGTGTACCATAGGTGATTTGATGTCCCTCATCTTCCTGCTCAGCCTTCTCCCTTCTAAGTCTCCAATGTCCATTATACCACTCTGTATGCGTTTGCAAACCCATAGCTTAGCTCTAGCTTACAAGTAATAACATGTGGTATTTGGTTTTCCATTCCTGAGTTACTTCACTTAGGATAATGGCTTCCAGTTCCATTCAAAAACTTTTATTCTTCTTAATTTTTTTGATGTTTGGTGTTTTTTAATTTTTAATTTTAATTTTTATAGGTAGTTTGTGTATATATTTATGGGGTACTCAAGATGTTTTGATATAGGCGAGCAATGCATAATAATTCCATGTAAAATCAGGTGTCTATCCCTTCAAGCATTTATCCCTTGTGTTATAAATTATACTTTTAGTTATTTTAAACTGTACAATTACATTATTTTTGACTACAGTCATCCTGTTGTGCTATCAAATAATAGGTCTTATTCTATCTTGCTAATTTTTTTGGTACCCATTAATCATTCCTACCTATACCCCATCCCCCACCACCCTTCCCAGCCTCTGGAAACCATCCTTCTACTATCTCCACTAGTTCAACGGTTTTGATTTTTAGATCCCCACAAATAAATGAGAACATGTGATGTTTGTCTTTCTGTGCATGGTTTATTTCACTTAGCATAATGACCTCCAGTTCTATCCATGTTGTTGCAAATGACAGGATCTCATTATTTTTATGGCTGAATAGTACTCCATTGTGTATAAGTACCATATTTTCTTTATTTATTCATCTGTTGATGGATACTTAGGTTGCTTCCAAATCTTGGTTATTGTGAACGGTGCTGCCAACAAACCTGGGAGTGTAGATACCACTTTGATTTCCTTTCTCCACGGTATATATCTAGAAGTGGAATTATTGGATCATATGGCAGCTCTATTTTCAGTTTTTTGAGAAGCTTCAAAATTGTTCTCCACAATGGTTGTACTAATTTATGTTCCTACCAACAGTGTACAAGAGTTCTCTTTTCTTCCCAAGCTCACCAGCATTTGGTATTGCTTGTCTTTTGGACATAAGCCATTTTAATTGCAATGAGATGATAGCTCATTGCAGTTTTGATTTGCATTTCTCTGATGATCAGTGATGTTGAGTGCCTTTTCGTATGCCTGCATGCCATTTGTATGACTTCTTTGGAGAAATGTCTATTCAAATCTTGTGCCCATTTAAAAAACTCAATTATGAGATGTTTTCCTATAGATGCATTTGAGCTCCTTACATATTCTGGTTATTAATCCCTCATCATATGAGTGGTTTGCAAATATTTTCTCCCATTCTGTGGCTTGTCTCTTCACTTTTTGATTGTTTCCTTTGCTGTGTAGAAGGCTTTTTAATGTGATGTGATCCCATTTGCCCATTCTTGCTTTGGTTGCCTGTGCTTATGGGGTACTACTTGAGAAAATTTTGTGCAGACCAATGTCTTGGAGAGTTTCCCCAATGTTTTCTTGTTTCACAGTTAAGAGTTCTCAGATTCCAGTCTTTAATTCATTTTGATTTGATTTTGTATATGGTTAGAGATAGGGTTCTAGTTTCATTCTTCTGCATATGAAGAACCACTTTTCCCAGCACTATTTATTGAAGAGACTGTCTTTTCCCCAGTATACGTTCTTGGCACCTTTCTCAAAAATGAGTTCACTGTAGGTATGTGGATTTGTAAAATCTTTTCTTTTTAAAATAAATAAGTTAATGCAGTTCAATGGGATGTATATCCCAGTAAAACTAGAGATTTTCTTTCCCTCTTACACTAAAAAAAACTATTTGTCTATTCTAATTTTTATACAGAGCCCACAATAACATGATTTTGTTTGCAGAATTTACTTCTTTCCACTTCTAAAAACTTGCTTCAAATGATAAATTTTGGATTCACACTTTTTAAAAAATTCCTTTTCTGAAAGTAAGACCATCTAAAAATTAAGCTACAGAAAAATGTTTTCTGATTAGTCTTGTATAAATGTTTTAAATATAACATGCATGCAATTATAAAGGTCTTTAAAAGTATAAACAATTTAATTCACTTTTGTTTCTGGAAGAGTCCTCAGAATAGTGTAGAAAAAAGACGCCCAGCAAATACTTAACAATTATTTGAACAAACACATTGAATAGAATTTGGAGAACAAAGAATTGGACAGGAATTTGAACATAAGAATAAAATATATTTATTACATTATCCACTGTAAAAAACCATAGTACATATTCACACACAAAGTAACTTTTAAAATCGTAGGCAAGATAAGAATCAGAAGTTGATACATGCAAGTATATTTTAAAAGCTATAAATGCATACCTGCTTTTAAAATGTTCTACTAAATTTACTTTCTATAATTAAAAAAAAAAAAAAATAGCCATGCCTAAAATCAGGAGGATAGTTACTGCTACTAATCAAACTTAAAAAAAATTTCCTAGGTGTTTTGGAAATAGTTTCTATGCAAATTCACAGTAGATATTCCCTACTCTAAACCTACCTCAGTTTGTACACCCAGCACCAAATGAATACAAAGCACTATGGGATAAAACTACTAATGCTATGCAAATAAAACAATTCATTTATAAATAATACTAAATAGTCACTCCACATCACAGTAACTTAGCATGATCAGAGAATAAATACTTAACTTTGAGAAGGATTACTGACTGGCAGTGTGTTGCTGGTATATGTCAGGATTATTCATCACCCTGACAGTAATATTAACCACAGTCCATTTCAGTTGCTTCGGTTTATCATTTTCTGACTAAAGTTAAAAAATAATGTCATTGGAGGCTGCTTGAATTAAGTGTAGAATTAACGTCTGTTAGAGTCATTCAAAAACTTCTATTAGAAGATAACTTCTACAGAAAACCAAGTCTGCTATACAGGGTACTAATGCTTAAAAGATGTAAATTTAGGAACACAGTCACACAAAATAAATAGACTAATTCTGTTGTAAAAACAAAACTTCAACAAATCCTGTAAATGCCTTCTAACATCTATATACATGTATATTCCTTAAATATATATGCTTCCACTTTCCTGAACTTAGTATTAAATTCTACGTAAAGAGTTGCACAGACATATTTTAAACTAACATGCCACATTGAACAAATAATAATTCAATTTAAAAAGGTCAGTGTATCCATGAAAAATTTTCTTCAGGGTTTTATAAATTAAATAGCTACATAGTTTGCTACATAGGATCCTCAAAATTAAGTAATCTGCTAAAGGTCCCTCTACTTATAAATGGCAACAGGAATGTACAACTCTATCTAAATCCAAAGATTCCCTGCTCTGGTCTAATTTTATCTTTCCAGGTTGTTTTCTCCACATCATGTTGATATTCCTTTTAGAAGATATCTGCACTTACCTTACAACTCTTCTATTAATTTTTATACTGCTCTTTCTTATTTTATGATTATTCACTTTCCATAGCATAATTTTCTTGTTCTATTAATGCAATAGTTTTCTTTTATCTGAGAATATTTATTCTACTTCTTTTTTTTAAAAAAAAAAAACACTTCTTCATAAATTGCCTCTGTTTCTTCTGGTTTTGTTTTGATTTTCTATTTACTTTGGTCTTTGTCATCTTTCACATTAGAGGCTGTCTTTAAATGTTTGCTAATACTTGGCTGCCCCTCCATTTTTAAGAATGAGACACTGAAGAGCTGATTGAAGCATATAGAGCATAAGTAGTGATGTGAACTGGTAGACTTCACTGAAGGGAAATCAAGTGGGCTCTAAGTAGGATCCCTAAATGTTTTATTTTTTTAGGTGTTTTCTTTTGAGCCAGTGAATATGTCCAAAGAGTAATACAATCTTCTGTCTTATGGGGTGAGGATGGTATAAACTTAGCTGCCACAGTTCTAATAGCATGAGAGCAGAAAGGGTCTAGGGGCTTTCATGACTTAGTACTTAAAGCTTTCAGTTATAATCCTCCGTTTTCCATCCTCTACCGGAAACCCTCCTTCTGGTGTGCTTGGTATTCTCATATCAGAAATGCGTCTAGTATAATCTCTCCAAAAAAGTCAATCTCTTTCTTTTTGACAATACAGAGGAAAAAGTAGTTGGATTTTGGAATGAAGCAGATAAAAAGCAAGTATCAATTTAAAATGTTCTTTCAGATTATACCTAAAGTCTACCAGTTTACTGATACACAGATCTGAGATCAAATCCTGAGCTTACCACTTGGAAAATGTGTGACCTGCCAGAATTCTTTAACCTCACTAAATCTTAATTTCCTTATCTCTAAAATAAAGATAATAACACATTCCTTACAGGGTTATTGAGGGAATTAAAGGAAACAGCATATGTAAAATGCTTGTCATAGTGGAAAGCACCTATTAGGGCTTCCCTCACAATCCTACAATTACATTGGGAACTTCTCCCATATCATTCTTATGCTTATTAGACTGCAAACTTTCCAAGGCCAGTAATGTAATTTATATCATAATCTCTAAAATCAATGTGGCATACAACAGCATCCATGTTTGATGCCAAGATTAAAATATTTTTAACATATTATGTCAGCCAATAAAACATATCCAAAACATAATCAAGTATGGAGTAATTTTTAGTTTCTTTCTTTGCATTTATATTTTATTTAAACAATTTAAGATCTGTTATTTACTGTTGTAGTATCATAAGATGTGTTTCTTTTTGTAAGCTTGAATTCCTTTGGCTTCACTGAAGCCCAATAAATAGAAAAACAAAGTAAAAGCCATAACACCTAACAAGTTTAAACAATATTCCCCCACCCCCAAGAGTGTTCTTTTCCCTCTGTGACATCTAGATGGTATATTGATTCCTGGTGTATCTGTTACAGAGCAGACTAAAAGGACTGGCATTCATCAGAAACAGCACTTAAAACTTAAAGAGATAAAGAAGTGCTGTCTGATCAACAACAGTTAAATGTCGGTAGTCAATTCCAGGTCAAGATGTATGTTGTATATTAAATGTGTGTGTTAGAGAGAAATATCTCACATATAAAAATACACATTCAAATGGTAGGAGATAAATGAAGGAGAGAAAAAAAAATCACTTACTTTTCCTGAAAGGGAGAGAGAGAAACAGAAACATATACTAAGCACAAACAGGAACAACTCAGCAACGAGTAATAAATTCTCTATGGTTCTGTCACTCAGTTCTCTTTGGTTTTGTCAGCATTTACTCTTTTCGAAATATTTGGATCCAAACTAGGGCAATGTAAACTGCTAGGTTAACAGAGTGTGAATAGTCTAGCATTGTAACATAGGTTTAAAAACAAAACAAAACAAACATGATTTCTTAGAGCTTAGGCAAAAATTTAAAATTCTGTTTTAGTCAATTTTCCTCTGATTCCTGTGTTGCAAGATAGGAATCAGGAGATCATGGTGCAGGTTCACTTTTTTCTACTTTTTATTTTCCTGTTTCTGCACTATGGACCAAAATAACAGCTCACTTAGTGGTTACAATCTAAAGATGAAAACCGGATTTTTCTTTACCTTGTTCCTCAAACTGTCTATTTTTCTTCATTTTAGAAATGTGAGTTGTAATTAATAAAAAATAAATATTTGCTTTACCTTGACCATTCCTGTTTCTCCCTAATCTTTAGCTTATTCTTTTACTAGCATAGTAATGACTTCATTTTATTCTTTCATATCTTCAGAAACTAGCAGTCCATGGCATATTACAGTACTCAATTAACCAATAAATGAATGAACAAATGCATAAGCAGTAACACTGGGGATCCTCTAGTTTTAACCAAATATTCAGCTTTTTTTGTAAAATGGATTTAATCAAAAAAGCCTGGAGCATAACCTGGGCTAAAGACAATAAGAGTAGCGCAATTTGAAAAGAAAAAAAGCTTTCCTTTTATAAGCAATAGCATGTTGCTTGTATGTACTAGGTACTTCAGCATGAGAAGTGAAAGGTAACTTGATAAATAACATTAAAATAGACCCAGCAACTGATGCCAAAAGTGGAAGGCAGTATTAGCATATTACAGAGTTTCTCAAACTTTCTGGGCCAAAACTCACATTAAGAAATATATTACTTTTGGCCGGGCGCGGTGGCTCAAGCCTGTAATCCCAGCACTTTGGGAGGCCGAGACAGGCAGATCACGAGGTCAGGAGATCGAGACCATCCTGGCTAACACGGTGAAACTCCGTCTCTACTAAAAAAATACAAAAAACTAGCCGGGCGAGGTGGCGGGGGCCTGTAGTCCCAGCTACTCGGGAGGCTGAGGCAGGAGAATGGCGTAAACCCAGGAGGTGGAGCTTGCAGTGAGCTGAGATCTGGCCACTGCACTCCAGCCTGGGTGACAGAGCGAGACTCTGTCTCAAAAAAAAAAAAAAAAAAAAAAAAAAAAATATTACTTTAAAAAACACACATGTATACACACTCAAACAAATTGAGTAGAAGATTTATACAATAAGCACAGTGATGTTTTCTCTTTTATGTTATGCTACGGTATCCCATTCATTTTTTAAAAATGCAGTTGTGAGTTACAGATTGAAAACTTAGTGTTCAGATTCTGAGTCTACCTATGTGCAACTTGACCCATTGGTGCATTAGTTTCTGCCTCTGTAAAAACAATAATGATGTTACCTACTTAAAGGGATTTTGTGATGGTTAAAGGAATTACCATGCACAAAACACTTAGACAAAAGCCTGGCACATAGTAAGTGCTCAATAAATATTAGTTAACAATAACAACGATAATAAAGTGGGATACTCCTGTCTTGTGAATTTCATAGCCAAGAAAATTGGGTTTTCATTGGCAAGTGGAATAGTTATCAATTGCATTTCAATCCAAGAACACACTGGTTTTTTGAAAAGGCACCCAGATTACTGTACAAATACATACTCTATATTCTAAACTAACTACACTGATCAACCAAAAGAAAATAATTGCCTCAGATTGTCTTGGTTTCCTTCTCTCAGAAAATCTGTTTTACACAATCACTTTCCAAACTAAAGAAAAGATAATAAATCACAGGTACAAAGGAAATCATCCTAATCTACAAAGGAAGTCCTGGTACTGAAAAACTCAGCCATCATAATTTATTTTTATGGTACGACATTTTATAAATATATTCCTGCACTGATTATAATTTCTTATAAAGAAATGTCAAAAAGAAAACGTTGAATCTTATCTCTTCCAAGGAGGTTGTCAAAATATAAAATCAATGTATGTTTATAAAATATGGATTAATGTCACTCCAAATTCTATGCATGGTTAGATCTGTCTTCTCATCAGTCAGAATTTCAGACTACTGATGAAATAACTGGGAAAGTAGAGGGAAAAGAAATCAACCTCAAAATTGATTCCTACCTTTTTCAGCTTTGAAAGAATAAATTAAACCATTTTATGCTAAATGAGGACTTTTTCAATACAAGAAGAGATTTAATTTTCATCAGTCTTTCAGAATAAAATAGATCTGATATTCTCAATGTACTTACAATACTAATTTGGAATGATTATAAAGAGATATTGTACATGGAATAAAAGCTTATACATTTAAAAAGACATTTTTTACATTGCTCCATTCAGATTTTTTTTTTTCTACAAAGAAGATCAGAAAAATAATACAGAAGAAAGGATGCTGATTACATTAATTCAACTTCAGAAAGAAAATTCCCAGTGCAACATGGAAGAGATTACCAAACAAAATTGTAGCTTTGTATGGAAGCTACTAAAAGTCCTCTGAAAAACAGCTTTGGGGAAATTAAAGATATAAATATGCATAAATAATTCAACACATTTTAAAGCCAGGCAGGCTATATTATCCACTTAAGAATGGAGATAAGATCTGTTTGTATTCTACATTAAGCTATGCATACAATGTTTTCTAAGATTTCACAAGTTTATTTAAACAAACAGTAATGTTTACAAAATGTATACTATGGGACAAATTTTAATACAATTCTATTATAATCATTATTTGTACTGATAGAGCTCATTTATGTATGAGCTGTATTTTTGAAAATGTGTGCATAAACAAATATTTGAAAACTGAATCACACTGTAAACATTTTGGCAAGCCTTAATACTACAAGGAATGAGATACTTTTACTAAGTAAACAATTACAACTATTTTATACGTGCAAAGTACAATTTTCAAATATCTGATGTGCTTGATTATTTCACTAAATGCAGTTGATTCCAAACTCACTTATTTCATCAATATTTAATGAAAGCAATTAGTACTAGTAGAACTCCATTCTCACGAATCTGAATGACTTTTGCAGCATTCACACTACTGTTAGTTTACAGGAAAGGAGATATTAGTTGTAAGATAGGTGGTAGAATGTTAGAGCTCCACACTTCTTCCCAGACCTACTAATTACGCTACTGTTCACTATCCAAATGTGTGCCCTTCAGTTCTTGTTGAAAGCACTTTTTATAACTATTCCTTCCCAGCCAAAAGGGCAAATATTTCACAAAATCTCTAAAAATATAAAAATGGATGCCATTACAATTGAAGTCACAAAATTACACAAATGACATTTCTTATGTCTTTGTTTAGTGGATGTGGACATATCTGGATAGAGGTTAATGAAAGCAACAGTTTTGTCTTGCAGCCCCCCCACCGTTTTACTTTTAATGTAACAAAATAAAAAAGCAAAATTACTATTGATCATCTAATGGGGCATAAGGTAACCTTATTTCTCATATCCTGAAGAAAAGGCATGAGTTAAAATAACATTTTACCCACCCAACAAAAGTATTTGACAAGTTCCTTAGGTATAGCTATAATATACAAATAAAAATAGATTTTAATAAAGGATTCTGTTTAGCTGGCCACTAATCTGCAATAGCATTTTTCTGATAAAATTTCAATAAATACTCATAATAAAAATCATACAGCCTACAAAATAAAATTGTTCTGGAGGCTTCCTTCTGGTCATTTAACATTTTTAGTAGAATAGAAACAAAGATGAGGGGCAGAGAATGGAGGCAGCTGGTAAAAAACGATGGTGTTAGGAAGAGGTAAAAGAGTTATGAGAACTTTTGTTCAGGTACAAAGATGGAGGAAGAGAAAAACATATCCTCAAAAACAAAGCAAAACAAAACAAAACAAAAAACAATCTCCCACTTGTCACCATCAGCTGCTATTTCATCAAGACAGAATCATGAGTCCAGCCCACAGTCCATCTTATTACTCATCACATCTTAAAGAGATTTCTAAAAACTCATCTAAAGCACAAAAAACATCTGAATAAGCTGTGTGCTTAAATATAAGTCCAAACAGATAGATTCAGCCCTGAAACAGAAGGCAATACTTCTAGGACTCTAGAACACGTATTCATATGTATGTCACTCATTTTGTGAAGCATATTTTATATTCTAACAAATTCACCCCCCAAAAATGATATTTTTACCTTTGCAAACACAAAATTCAAAATGTGGAGAGAGAGTAGGGTATAATAGCCTGAGGATTAAAGAGCTGCCCAGTTTTTATTGTTGACCTACTGCATGGCTCATTACACAAGTCAAATTAATACAGTCCTCATTTATTAGACTACAGAGCTCTACAGATTCCATAATTCTATGGGGTCTTAGAACAAATATGATATCAATATGTAAGGCCTTCCTTTTCTTTTTAATTTTTTTAAACCAACCATTTATTATTCCTCATGGTCAATGGGTCAACTGGGAAATTCTGCCGATCTGGGCTAGGCTTTGTTGCTCTTAGTTGGACTCCTTCATACGTTTGTGGTCAGCTGGCAGGTCAGCTGAGGACTACCTTGTTAAGGATGGCCTAAGCTGCCACAGCTCAAGTGTCCTCCGTGTGTCAGTCACTTCCTACCAGCAGGTTAACTTGGAAATGTTTAGGCATATTCTCAAAGTGATCACAGAGAAGCAAGAACAGAAACACACAGGCACTTTTTCAAAGCTCTAACTGTTTCTAGTTTGCTAACTTTTTTTTTTTCTTGCTGGTTTCTCTTTTATTAATGGAGGCAAAATACATATAACATAAAATTTACCATTTTTAAATGTACAGTTCAACAGTATTAAATACATTCACATTGTTGAACAATCATCACCGCTATCCATCTTGAGAACTTTTTTCAACTTGCAATCCTAAAACTCTATACCCATTATATTAAACACTAACTCCTCATTCTCTCCCTCACCCCAGGCCCTGGCAACCAGTATTCTACTTTTTGTCTCTATAAATTTCACTACTCTAAGTACCTCATATGAATGGAATCATACAGTATTTGCCCTTTTGTGACTGGCTTATGTCACTTAGCATAACATCCTCAAGGGCTATTCATGTTGTAGCATATGTCAGAGCTTCCTTCCTTTTTAAGGCTGAATAATATTACAATGTATGTATATGTCATGTTTTGTTTATCCATTTTTATGTTGATGGACATCTGGGTTGTTTCTATTTCTTGGCTGTCATGTGTCACGCTGCTACAAATATGAACATGGGTGTAAAATTATCTGTTCTTAACCCTACTTTCAATTCTTTTTTTTGGGAAACTACCATACTGTTTGACATATAAGCTGCACTATCATACATTCGTACCAGCATGCACAAGGGTTCCAATTTTCCAAATCCGTGTCAATACTTGTGATTTTCTGGGTTTGTTTTCATTAACAATCTTCCTAATGGTTGTGAAGTGGTATCTTACTGTGATTTTGATTTACATTTCTCTGATAATTAGTGATGTTCATTTTATCTCATTGGCCACTTGTATATCCTCTTTGGAGAAATGTCTATCGGGTTCTTCACCCATTTTTGAATGTTGTTGAGTTTTAGGAGTCTCTATATATTCTTGATATTAATCCCTTATTAGACAAGTGATCCACAAATAAGGCTTTCCTCTGAAAATTAAAACTCCCTTTTAGAGTTCAATAAGTAGATATAACAACTGGTACAATTTCTTAGCTCTAAGCACTATACTAGACACAAGAGATACAGAAATTAACAAAACAAAATCTTTGTATTCAATGATTTTGCCTAATACAGAGCACAGAGAAAAAAATGTTAAAATTATAATAAATTATGAAATGTATGATAACAAGTATATGGAAAGTACCCTGGGAGTTCAAATCTCTAGATAAAGAGAAGAACAACAGCAAAAGAACAAGAGGTGAACATGAGGCATTACAAGATCAGATGATACAGCAAAGATGGGGACAGAGACAGAAGATGTGGTAATAAAACAGATAATGGCTAGATCCTAAACACTATTGTTTGTCACGAGGAAAACGTTAACCTTCATTTTGACATCACTGGTAACTATTGTGATTGTCTGGACTGTGTGAAGAAGATCCTATCCTGTGGACGGAGAGTAGGAATTACTCCTGAACATCTTCCTGGAATGAGTAAATAAAAGAACACACTCTTAGAGTCCCTGGGCTCTAAGTAATGGAAACTGGATATGTTGAGTGAACTTGCACTTCTCATGCTGGGATCTGCAGACACTGGGCAATGATCCTCTGACCGAGACTGTGAATCACTGAGAGCCCTGTATTTCTGCTATGATTGGGTATTCAGTGGAGCTTTATATAAACACCTGTGGCCTAAGATGGATTTAGAAGAGTTAAGGGAAAGAACTGTGTATACCCTTGAAAAGTTAGTACTAATAGCAAGAAATCTGGTGTTGTGAGAATGTAAGAGTGACCTACAGGAATGAAGGACTAATATTGGGTCAGGGTACAGACAGGGAAGAAGCAACAAAGAGTCTCCAGGCCAAAGAAGTAGAAGACATAAACATTTGTTAGCTATTCCTAGAAATTACTAAGGAAAGAAGCTGTAGGAAAAAGACTGGATGTGCTGCTAACCTAAAAAAGGAGGGTAGAGACTTTGTACTCAGACATTAAAGGAAATACAACTCTGAATATAAATTGGAGGAATCAGTTTGAACCCATGTATTTCATCCTAAATTTTTTCATAGCACTCTCTAAAAAAGGGATAGAAATAATGACAAATTCAGTAGCAATAAGCAGAATAGACAAAACTGTGATCTCCAGATATTAATTCCCACAAGAAGAGGTCCCACCCGGGGTCCTCAAAGAAATAGATGATCCTATATCTGGGCCAGAAAAGGGTTAAGACTAGAGTGCCTTACCACACCAGAGATCATGCAAGTTATCAAAGACTGCAAACATGTGTCAAAATGTCACAGAAATAACTTCAAGAAGCTCCCAGTGGTCAAAGAAAGAACAACTGAACAACAGTAAATAACTGCAATGGATTGAAACATCAAATACATTTAAATCTATGAGTTCATAAAGATACTTTTTTAGTAGTCAGTTGGGTACCACTGGAGAATGCTAGGAATCAACTCAATATTTTGAAAACTGTTATGTAAATTAACAGAAAAGAGAAAGAATTAAACTTCTATCCTGTCTTTTCTCTGCAACGTACCACTGGATACCCTAGTAGTAGAAGAGAGGAAATGCCTCCTTATAGAATGAGTCCCATAAATAAGTGAAATAAAAGTGATATTTTAAATACCACAAATTTGCAATGCTTACTAAATTAATGAATCCATGCACTGAATATCAGTGCTAACATCACAAAAGAGAAGTAGTGTTTATCATGCACATTAAATTTTTCCATTTGAAAATACTGAAAATATATTTAAGAGGTAGTTATATTAAAGGTATGGCTATATTTGAAAAAAAATTTTAAGTTAAGTAAAATAACTGAAATCAATCCAATTTATTTTTATATGCTAGACAATTATATTTCAGATGATTACTGAGAAATTACCTTGGACAAATCTCTGAAGTTGGTGGGCAAGGTAAGATCCAGTTCTTCTGATTCATAATTAGTGATGACCCAAGGAAACACCGGATACTGATTTAAGTCATTATAACTCCGTCCTGATAGGGAAAAAAGTTACTTATAATTTATAATTTTAAAAATGAAATAAACCAATTCAGTAATATAATTTCCTAAAAATAAGATTAACAATTTTTGATTGCCAGCTATCATTCTCAGTATCCATACTTTATCTCGTTTAATCCTCACAACAATCCTATGAAATTATATCATCTCCATTTCACAGATGAAAAAATTGAGTCACAAAAGGTTAGGTAACTTGCCCCAAATCACACAACTCGTAATGGTCAAACCATATTCAAATTCAGATTTTCTGGTCCTAAGTTTGTGTTCCTTTAAACTACATTCGACAATTTTTTATCACTTGAAAGCCTGCCCCAAATAAAATACTCTTTTTTAAGACTTTAAAAAGCTATTTGTAATTCTCACAGTTTTTCAAAACAAGAATCCTTTCTCTGCCATTAATAATCAACCAACCAACTAAGCAATCAAGTTTAAATGACTTAACCCTGGTGGACATTCACCGGTCATCTGTAAAATGAGGGCACTGCACTAAATAACTCTGAAATTTCTGTGGTAGTTTTCAAATCCTATAATCCTCTGAAAATAACGTGCAGTATTATCAGTGTTGCTTCCTTACATGCCCAAATGCGGCTACATGCTCCTCTATACCTCTTTCTAATGACATTCAATGACATATTTAGATTTATTAAAAATACAAATTACAGCAAAAGAGGAGGTAGTCCTTCTACATACGTACAGTAGTTTTTTGGATATTACCTTTTTAGGATATTACCCTGGATATTACCTTTTAGGTAGCATAGTGGATGAGATCATTGTTTCTGGAATCAAAAGTGCTGGTGTTTGAATCCCAGCTCCTATTTACTAGTCTATACCTATTTTTAGTTAGATTTAACATGAACAGACTTTTATGGCAAAAATATAAGAGAGACAAGTATATAAATATCATTTGAATTCCTTTCTTATTATATATTCTATCATTTCCATTCCTTTTTCTTTCTCAAATATATACTGATGTCATACCAATACATAGCTGAATATTAAAGTAGTTCTCTGTATATACTCTTGATATCTAAGCCTTTTTCATGGTCTAATGTTTTTAACTTTTTATTTTACTCTATTCGTCTTAGGTTTGAGGCCTATTAGGGTACCAGAGTTCATTTTTGGCTGACCCGAAACAGTCTTATAAAACATTAAAACAATGACATTTTTAATTCATAGGTCATTAATGTCACTACATATTTCTATCAATAATTTTAATTTCTCCATAAAAAATAACCAAACATGGCAGCAGAAAAAAAAGTATGATTCCCTTTTGCTCCCCCATTTCCTTCTCCTTCTGATTTAAATGTTGGTAAACAGTAAAATCATCTTGTCCCATCTATTTAAATAATCAGAAATAATTTTTTATTGTACCTAAAAAATGAAGCATATGTACCTGCTCAGTGTAATTAGACCTTTAATTAAGTTAAACTCAATACACAGTTATTAAATATCAACCGATGGCCATTTGGGAAATGCATCAAATTATGAGAATCTATATACGACACTGAAAATAAAGTAAAAGAAATCTTAAATGAGACTTAACTCCACCCTCTAATGCACATTTAAAAAATCTAAAGCAAATGATCGATTCTGTATTTATAAAAAATGTACAGGGAATATACTTAAAAGACACTGAAGGCACAATAAAAGCTATTTGAGAACAGATCATTTCATAAATGTTGCTCCATAATCATAACTGTGCATTCAATATGGGTTAATTGATTTACTACATGCAAAATACATCCATTAAACTTGTTACATAAGTTTCCTCTCACTACTACTTAAAAATTCTTAGTCACTAGTTCTATAATTTCTACTAAATTCAACATAACCATTGACATTTTCTTCATGCCTTTTCCTCAGCTGACTGTGAGATAAACTTCTAATAAAATTTAGAACTTTCAATGTGAGCCCCTCAACTTCTAATTCTTTGCAACATCCCGTCACTCTTTCCCATTTCTCTAACAAGGTCTTTTCTTTGCTAAGAGTAATTGCTTCACCTGAGCTCTCAAACCTGTTTCCCTCATAACTTGAATGGTTACTTTTCCTCTCTCCTCCTCTTTCATCATTTTTCCTCTCTGTCTCAACCCATCCTCTGTTAATAACACATTTAAAAGAACCATAATTGGCCGGGCATGGTGGCTCATGCCTGTAATCCCAGCACTTTGGGAAGCCAAGGCGGGCAGATAACCTGAGGTCAGGAGTTTAAGACCAGCCTGGCCAACATGGTCAAACCCCGTCTCTACCAAACATACAAAAATTAGCCGGGTGTGGTGGCAGGAGCCTATAATCCCAGCTACTTGCGAGGCTGAGGCAGAAGAACCTCTTGAACCTGGGAGGCGGAAGTTGCAGTGAGCTGAGATCGTGCCATTGCACTCCAGCCTGGGGAAGAGGAGAGAAACTCCGTCTCAAAAAAAAAAAAAAAAAAAAAAAGATCTGTAATTACATCTACAGTTACTATTTCATTTCAAACTATTCAGCCCTTATAATCAACCGTTTTTGCTGGCCTTAAACATGAACCTCTATGAAGTAATAAGGAAGCCTCTAAATACCAAACCCAAAGACAAGTTCTGTCCTCATTCTGAAGTCTCCCTCTCCATTCTGTAATATTTGACACAGGTGAAAATTCCTTCCTCCCTCTTTTACCTTGCCTCCCAAGACATCTGACTTACCTCAGTACTCCTACTATATCTACAAATTCTAGGATCACTCATTCCTTTTTGTCCTTTACTAACTTTCCTTCTTTCTTCTTCTCATACGCAAAAGAATTTCCCTGTCTTATCTCACTGCTTTCTGTATTATCTTCCTTGCTGAACTCACATCTCTCCGTGATTTCCTCTCTATGCAGATGAAATCCAACAATGTCTTAGTTCTAAGTTCTGAATATCCTCCTTGCCCTATACTTCCAAAAACTCTTTCTGATACCTTAACTTGAAAGTCTTGCTGGCACAATAAAATCATCATCTTTCCCTAGATGAAATTTTCTGACTTCTTTTTCCATTAATTGCACCACCATTTTCCCAGTAACACGGGCCAGAAGCCTGGAAGTCTTTTCAGATACTTTCTTCTCATTTATCACCTACATTCATTCAGCTGCATATATGGCTGATGCCTTGTGAATTCTTACAGAATTTGTTTCTTCTTTTTAATTCCCACTGATACCTAATGGAAGCCCTCATTAGTACACACACACACACACACACACATAGAATTACTTCCTAAATTTACTTTCTGTCTAGTCTCTATCCACCCAAATTTATCTTACATACACTGCCTCCAAGTTAATTTTTGATGCAGCTCTAATAACACTTAGGTGCTCAAAAACTTTCAAAAGTTTCCCAATGAACTGACTGCTAACTCTTCAAACTGACAAGAAAATCGTTCTTCACACTAACATTCTTATTTTTTCCCATTATATATTTACGAATATATACTTCATGCACACATAAATATACAGTATACACATAGATATACAAACTATACCATTCATTGCTCTCTAGGTACACTTTATGTATTCCCATCTTTGTATGTTTGCTTATGCTTTCAGTCTTAAATGGAATGACTTCTAACATTTCAACCACTTCCTCTGCTAGTCAAACAGTATCCATCCTTATAAAACCACTGAAACCTTATTTTCTCCTTACTCTCACCAACTGGGTGCAAATAATTTCCCTCTCTCTCTGTCCTTTTAATCACCACAGTACCTTGAATTTTTTACTGATATATCCCCTGTTCTAGAATCACGTAAATATTCACATCTGTACTTAAAATGACTTCTATGAGAGTAAGCAACATACCTTATTCTCTTTGTATACCCTTTGTAGTATTCTAGTAGCAATAATGGCAATAGAACAAGCTAGTTATACCATTACTCAAAATAATCTAACAACTGAAATCAATAATTTATTGTCTAAAATAATCAATGAATGGAATTAAGTTACCTGCTATCGTGTTGAGAAACATCAAGTACTCAAAATTAGAAATCTCTCTGTGTTGCCATCGCTGGGTCATGTTAGAAGCCTTAAAAAGCTGACGTGGACTAGCTAATGAAATACGTCTGCAAGAAAAAGAATTCAATGTGGACTCCATCTTGAGATTAATTATATCACAATATTAAATCATGAATTATCTGTGCTTATTCATTCATAATAATATCTATAATTCTGAAAAGTTCTACTCATGTTAGACTAATGAATACTAGAGAGGTTTCAATCTACAATTCATGGTTGAACAAATGATGTAGACTAGCCACAGATCTATTATACATGTTCTATTCATTCAGGTAAGCTGTCATTACAGTGCCATTATAAAGTATAGGTTCAATAAAAGTTGATTAATAACAGTATAATTAATAATTCACTGCTTTACTGATATAAAAAGAAATTATAGTAGCTGGGAAGTGCATATAAAATTATATTCACATGTCTTTATTGTAATAGTTATCTTAAAGAGAATACATTTTTACATTATAAATTTAAATATATTTGCATATACTTTGTATCAAAGAGAAGAGAGATTCTAAACTATTTAGGCGTCTGCTCATGGGGTAAAGAGAAATTTTTTTAAATATAGCTTAATAGAAGACAAATTTTCCTGTGGCCTCATAATGAAATGTAAACATCAGTGAATAGAACTGATCAATACAAAAAGCAGTGGGAAACAGATGGCAGAATTAATTATTACATTCAAAGCCTAGAATCTCAGGGAAATATGCTGTCACAGTTCTTTCTACCACAAAGAACAAGGTAATTATTTTGTAAAAGGTTCACTGAAGTATAATTTACATGCCATAAAATTCATCCAATTTGTATAATTCAGCATTTAAAAAAAAAAAATTTGAGAGTTGTGCAATTATCACAATTCACTTTAGAACATTTTCTTCATCTCTTCTCACCTTTTGGCTAAAATCAAGTGTAGAATATTTTCATCACCACAAAAATGTGCCTTATACCTATTTACAGATAATCTTCATTCCTATCCCCACCTACAGGCAACTAGCAATCTACTCCGTGTCTCTAGTAAACCCACCTTTTCTAGACATTTTGGATCAATGGAATTATATATTAGTATGTAGTCTTTTGAGTCAGGTTTCTTTCACTAAACATAATGTCTTTGAGGTTTACCAATATGGTAGCATGTATCTATAGTTCATTCCTTTTTATCGCTGACTAGTATCCCACTGTATATAGAATACAGCACATTTTATCTAGTACATGGACATTTAACAGTTTTTGCTATTTATAAATAATGCTACCATAAATATTCATGTATATACCTTTATATGAAAATACGTTTTCATTTCTTTTGGGTAGATTCCTAGGAGTGGAATTGCTAGGTTGTATGTTGAGTTTATCTTTAATTTTTTGAGAAACCACCAAATTGTTTTCCAAGGTGGCTATACCACTATATGTTCCAATTAACAATGTATAAATTCATCTCCACATCCTCGCCAATACTCGCTCTTGCATTTTGATTATGACCATTCTAGTTAGTGTAAAACAGTATTTTTAATGTATGTTGTTAAGCATCTTTTCACTTGCTGATTGGTCATTTGTACATCTTCTTTGGTGAAATGACTAATCAAATCTTTTACTCATTTACTGAGCTGTTTGTATTTTATCATTGAGTTGATAGAATTCTATATACATTCTGAATACAAGTCTGTGACAGTTAATTTTATGTGTCAGCTTGACTGGATTAAGTGACCTTAGAGAGCTGGTAAAACACGATTTCTGGGTATATCTGTGATGGCATTTCCAGAGAGATTAGTACTTGAACCAGTGGGTTTAGTAATGCAGACTGCTCTCTCCAGTGTGGTGAGCATCATCCAGTCGATTGAGGGCTGAATACAACGAGAAGGAGAAAGGGTGAATTCCCTCTTCTCCTCAAGGTGGGAATCTATATTCTCCTCCTCTTGGACAGTAGGAGCTCTTGGTTCTCTGTCCTTCAATTCTTCCCCCATCCCTCTCTCCTCAGACCTTCAATCCTTGGGCTCAGTCATGGGCTCCCCTGGCCTTCAAATTAGGATTGAATTACACCACTGGCTTTCCTGGGTCTCCAGCTGTAGATGGTGTATCGTGGAATTTCTCAGCCTCCATGGTCATATAAGCCAATTCCCATAATAAATCTCTTATATATCCATACATATCCTATTGGTTTTCTTTTTCTGGAGAATGCAGACTAATAAAAAGTGCTTTGTCAGACACATGATATATAAATGTTTTATCAGTCTGTAGCTTATCTCTTCATTTACTTAGTGATCAATTTTGACACACAAAAGTTTTACATTTTGGTTGAGTCTAATTTCTCAATTTTTTCTTTTGTGGATTATGCTTTTAGTGTTACATCTGAGAACTCTTTGCCTTTCCCAACATCAGAAAGTTTTTCTCCTATGTTTTCTTTCAAATATTTTACAGTTTTACTTCTCACATATAGGCCTATAATATATTTTGAGTTAATTTTTTTGACCGATATGTGGTAAGCATCAAAATTTTCTTGTATGTAAACATTCAATTTTCTCTACCAATTGTTTAAAGCCTATCTTTTCCTCACTGAATTGTGTTGGCACCTATGCTGCAAAACAATTGACCACAAATGCAAGGATTTATTTCTGTATTGTCAGTTCTCTTCCTTTAATTTATATGCCTATCTTTGTACAATTACCACAATTGAGGACTGAGTACAATGAAAATGAGGAAGGGTGAATTCCCTCAGTATCTTGATAACTGTGGCTCTAGAGTAAGTTTTGAAATCAAGGTACGTCTTCCAATTTTGTTCTTATATTTCAAAATTGTTTAGGCTATTCTAGGTCCATTCATTTCAACTTCTCAATTTCTCCAAAAAAATCTATTAGGAATTTGATAGGGATTGTATTGATTTTATAGATCTAGGGAAAACTACCCTATTAATTATACTGAGTCTTCTGATCCATGAACATGGAATGTCTCCATTTATTAAGGTCTATTTTTAATTTCTCTTAAAAATGTTTTATACTTTTCATTGTACAAATCTACACTTCTGTGATCTGTAAAGAGGGCTACTTTTTTTCTTCATTTCCAGTACAGATATCTTCAATTTCTCCCTTCCTTCCTCTCTTTCTTCCTTGTTGTACAAGCTAACATCTCCAATGTAATGCTGAATAGAAGTGGTAAAACTGGGAAGACATTTTTACCCTCCTAAACTTTGGGGAAAAGTATTCAGTCTTTCAACTTTAAGTATGATGTCCATATTGGGAGCTTTTTGGTAGATGATTTTTGTCAATTTGTGGTAATTTCTTTAGTTGAAAGTTAGTTGAGAGTTTTTAAGCATGAATGTGTGTTAAATTTTCTCAAATGCTTTTTTTATGAAATGACAGTAAGGTTTTTCTCCTTTATAAATACTGGTGCACAACATAAATTGATCTTCAGATTTAAATTAACCGGCATCCTAGTGATAAAACCCACATGAACATTTTATAAATCCTTTTTATATGCTGCTGAATTTGGTTTCCTAAATTTTATTTTAAAAAACTGGGTCTGTGTTCAGGAGGGAAACTGGCCTATGCGTTTTTCTTGTGAGTTTTCCTGCGGTGTCTTTGTCTGGCAATGGTACTGGGGTGACTGACCTTATAGAATGAGCTGCAAGTGTTTTCTCCCCTCCAATTTTCTGGATGAGTAGGTGAAAGATTTATATCATTTCTAGTTTAAATATTTTATTGCATTAACTAGTAAAGACAAATGGGTCTGGGCTTTTCTTTAAGGAAAGATTTTTAAATTAATAATTCATTTTCTTTATGCGTTATAGGTCTATTCAGATTTTCAATTTCTTCTTGAGCCAGTTTTGGCAATTCTGTTTTTCTAAGAATTTGTCCATATCATTTAAGTATCTAATTTGTTGGCATGAAGTTGTCCATGATGTTCCTTTCTACTCCTTTTAATTTCTGTAGGCTCAGGCTGGACTTGGTGGTTCACACCTGTAATCCCAGGACTTTAGAAGATTGAGGCGGGAGGATCACTTGAGCCCGAGTTCGAGGCCAGCTTGAGCAACATAGGAAGACTTTATCTCTACCAAAAAATAAAAATAAAAAAAATCAAAATATTAGCCAGACATGGTGACTTGTGCCTGTAGTCCCAGCTACTCAGGAGGCTGAAATGGGAGAATGGCTTGAGTCCAGGAGACTGAGGCTGCAGTGAGCTATAACTGTGCCAACTGCACTCCAGCCAGGGCAACAGAGCAAGATCCTGTCTCTATAGAAGAAGAAAAAGAAACAGGAAAAAAGAATAAAGATTCTATATGCTCAATAGTTATGTCTCTACTTTCACTTCTAATTTAAGTAATTTGTGTCATCTTTCATGGTTAGGTTAAAGTCTGTTAATTTTACTGATCTTCGTAAAGAATCAGCTTTTGTTTCATTGATCTTCTTTAGTGTTTTTGCTTTATGTTTCATTGATTTTTGTTATAATCTTCATTACTCATTTTTTTCTACTTGCTTTGCATTTAGTTTGCTCTCCTCTATTGTGTAAAAGTAGAAGCATAGGTTATTGATTTGAGGAATTTATTTCAGATATGGGTGTTTAAAGCTGTAAATTTTCACTTAATATTACTTTAGCTGCATCGCATAAATTTTGATATGTTATACCTCTGCTGGATATAGGCATCCGAATTAGTAAGCTTCTCAGTCCCATGGGAGAAAGAGTTGCTGACCATAGAAGTAACCAAAAGCACGAATAGCTACATGGCAGAACATGTGAGGACAAAAAAAAAAAAAGATGCTCCCAAGCCCAGGAACTCTCTAGGTTCTGGGAGGTATATAGAGGAGGAAGTAGTGCAGACCATGGAACATGGAATCAAAAAAAAATGAAGCCCTCTCCACCACTACCACTCTAGCCACACAGCCTAAGCTCACTCCCTTTTCTGTACTTCTCTAAGCTTCTAACGGCAAAATAACATATCTCTTGGTAGCTGTTAGAACCCCTGATATGCATGTATTAAACTCCTTGGTTAGTGCTCCTGTAGAAAAAAGAAAATGCCTGAAAACAAGTGATAGGGTTGGGCAAAACTCACAGTGAAACAGAAAAACTAAAATGAAAACTATTGGGTGGTGCCTTTGGGCTGACTCAATATATTTTTGTTATGGCTTAAAACTGGTATCTGCGTGTATATGTTTGCACTGTAAGTGCTCCTGGGTGTCAGAAAGAATACTCCAGATCAAGAACGACAACAGGTAGAAAACTGATAATAGGACTAACTCTCTTGCTGACTGCCATCAGTGGTGAGTCAGGATTTAGCACAATAGTCTCTACCCTCTCATGTCCTACTGGTTGACAAGTCAGAACACTTGGTCTTAATGGCCCTGACTTGTAGTGTTATCACAACCAAACCAAAAGGAGTAGCTCATAAATGCCAACAAAATTCAGGGTCCTGCTTGCCAAGTAAAGCTTCTTGATATTGTGTGGGCAAATTCACAACATTCAATCCTCTGCAGGTCAAAAGCTGCTGTTGCTAAATGTGGTGGACAGTTTTCAGTCTACGTCTTACTGATTTCTCATCAGATATTTTCATGTTTAAAAACTATCATCCCTTGGTGATATGGTTTGGATTTGTGTCTCCACCCAAATATCACATCGAATTGTGTATTAGTCCACTCTCACACGCTATAAAAAACTGCCTAAGAAAGACTGGGTAATTTACAAAGAAAAGAGGTTTAATTGACTCCACATGGTTGGGGAGGCCTCAGGAAATTACAATCATGGTGGAAGGCAAAGAAGGAAGCACCTTCTTCACAAGGCAGCAGTCAGGGAGGGAGAACCGAGAAAAAAATTAAACCATCAGATCTCGTGAGAACTCACTCACTATCACGAGAACAGCATGGGGGAAACTGCCCCCATGATCCAATCAGGTCCTCCCTTGACATATGGGGATTATAATTTGAGATGAGATTTGGGTGGGGACATAGAGCAAAATCATATCAAATTGTAACCCCCAGTGTTGGAGGTGGGGCCTGGTGGGAGGTGATTATATCACGGGGTAAATTTCCTCCTTGCTGTTCTCATGACAGTGAGTGAGTTTTCATCAGATCTGGTTGTTGAAGAGTGTGTGGCACTCCCCTCCCCGCTTCTTCCTCATGCTCCTGCCATATAAGATATGTCTGCTTCCCCTTCACCTTCTACCATGATTGTAAGTTTCCTCTCCAGCCATGCTTCCTTATAGCCTGAGGAAACGAGCCAATTTAACTCCCTTTCTTTACCCAGTTTCAGGTATCTCTTTACAGAGGTATGAGAACAGACTAATACACTTGGCATCATACTTTCCTGGGTTTCCTATCTTTTGAGCCACTCTTGTTTTTGCTCTTAGTGTTGTTGTTTTTGGGGGGGCAGGGATGTCCTGTTTCCCTTACCTAACCTTTACATGCTGAGGTTTTCCAGATGCAGCCCTAGTTCCTGTTGACATTCTACAATCTCTCCCCAGATGAACTCATTCTCTCTCATGGCTTCAAATTTCATATACATGGTAGTGAGTCTCAATTACTAGGCCTTTCTTTTGAGCTCTCAACCTACCTGCTTGTATCTAGCTTCCTATTCAACAACTCAATCTGGACGTCTCTCAGGGGTTCCAGTTTCAAGGACCTAAAATTAAACTCATTTTCTGTCCATCCACCTCCTCCCCATAACCCCCAGCCATGGGGATGGAGGGATGTTTACACAAATACTGTTTGTCCAGTATACCTAATCTCAGTAAATGCCACTGAGCAGCTCGAGCCGAGACTTGAGTATTGACTAAACATATTGAACATCTCCCTTTGTCATCACCTCCCCAAATCGCTGAGTCTTATAAATTACATTTCTTAAAAATCTCTAAACAAAAATGTCTCTCTTCAGCTACATTATCAACATCACATATCATCCAGATGTCTTCAGTAGGCTCCGGTCTTATATAAATAACACCCTCTTCCTAATATCACTAAGTTCCAGTGATACTTGCTTTCCAATATTTCTTAGAACACTAGAAGCTCCCTGTCTTGCTTCAGGGCCTTTGCATATACTACGCCTTTGTTCAAAGAATAGCTGGTTGTATTTCTTCAAATCAAAACTTAAAAGTCACATAGGAAGATATTCCTGGTTATCTTAGCCAAAGCAACCGATCTCCACTCCACAAATCACTGCTACAACACTCTAATTATATCCTTCCTGTCATTTATCACAGCTATTTAGTTTACATGTTTGTTTTAAAAATATATGGGTAAAATGGTATCTATCTTGTACACTGCTGAGTGCTTGACACATTATAACTGAAAATCTATTTAAGAAACTGATTAATAAATTAAGACTTATAGGCTGAGCACGGTGGCTCATGCCTATAATCCCAGCAGTTTAGGAGGTTGAGGTGGCAGGATCACTTTAGCCCAGGATTTTGAGATCAGCCTGGACAATGGAGCAAGACTGCATCTCTTACCAAAAAAAAAAAAAAAAAATTAGCCAGGCATGGTAGCATATGCCTATAGTACCAGCTAATGGGAAGCTGAGGTGAGAGAATTGCTTGAGCCCAGCAGGTTGAGCTGCCGTGACTGTACCACTACAATCCAGCACTCCAGCCTGGGTGACACAGCAAGACCCTGTCTTTAATAAAAATAAAAAATAAAAAAAAAAAAGGACATTCCCAGGTATGAAAACATGTACTAGGTGTGATAAACAAATCTTTTCTAAAATAAAGAGAAAATTCGTTGAAAAAGACTTTTTAACTAACATAAGGAAATCTACTATGCTCCTCTGGGCTGCTTCTTCCTGAACTCTGAAATCCTCATTAAATTATAAAAAGTATCTAATCAAAAGCATTACTGGTATTGTAAGGCAATATTGCTTATAATCCAGAAGGATCACTTTATTTGCCCCATTTACATAAGTTGTGACCTGTGGTGGTTTTGAAATATATCCTCAAGAGGTGGAGCTTAATTCTCCTCCCCTGGAGTTTGGGCTGTATTTAGTGACCCACTTGTAATGAATACAATGTATCTGAAATAATGGTGTATAGCTATCAAGAGTAAGTAATAAAAAAAACCGGGGGCTTCTGCTTCATTCTCTCTTGGATCACTTGCTTTGCAGGAAGCCAGCTCCCATGTCATGCAGACACTCCAGTAGCAGATGGAAAAACTGACTTGGTAAGGAACTGAGGCCTACCGCTAAGGAGCTCATGAGAGATTCCTTTGACAGCCATCCAGCCACAGGCTGGTTGTAGCTACTACTAACATCCTAGCTGATGTCTGTACATTCTATCGCAATTGCATTTGTAATAGGATGCTGTCTTAAAATTTTAAAATAAACACTGATCAAAAGTAGCTCAAATCAATACCAAATTAGGTATGCTAAAAGTAAACTGTAGGTTTCCACTGCTAATATGTTTCAATCAATAGAAAAATCCCAGTGTTCGCTCTTTCCAGTTCTTAAATTAGTTAACTAAATTGTATTGATGATGAATCAATACCTACTATGAAAGGAAATAATTAGTAATTATGCTATTTCAATGTAGTCCCAGCACACAGAAAAAAAATGCATACGCCTACACTCTCCCAATACCCTATACCATGAGAGAGAATTTGCCGATTTAACATTTCTCTCAGATACTTATTAGGTTACTTTCAACAATATAAATGCTAGTTATTAAGTCCATATATTCAAATACAAAACGAATATGTGCACTCTGATTTACCAGAGGTTACAGATACAGGTTTTAATTACATATAGTTACAAAATCCTTAATCTATAGATTTAATATTATATTAAATAAAAAATTATATGATATAATAGAGCAAAATCCAATCTTTCATCAAAATGATTAAAAGTTTTAATCAGATTTACCATGTGTATATTAAATAATACCATAGTACATACTAAAATGATTATAATAAATACTTCTTTTAAAAAAGCATCACATGTACAGATGTAATAAGCACTTTTGGCTTAGGTATTTTTAAAAATGCTTAGAGAGCTTATCTTTCAATAATCTTGATTGGAATATAATTTTTTACTTTTATTTAAACATTTTTACACAGATGTAATAATTGTACATATTTATGGTGTACACAGTGATGTGATACATATAAGACACAGTGATCAGATCAGGTAATTAGGACATCCATTATCTCAAACATTTATCATTTATTTGTGTTAGCAACAGTCAAAATCCGCCTCCTAGCTATTTGAAACTATGTATTACAGCTAACCCTAGTCATCCTACACTGTTACACAGAACCTTAGAATTTATTCCTCAGTCCACCTCTTATTTTGTATCCTTTAACAAATCTCTCCCTATCTCTCCCTCCCCACTACCCTTCTGATCCTCTAGTATCCACTGTTCTACTTTTTACTCATTGGAGATTAACTTTCTGGTAGCTTCCAAAATGAGTGAGAACATGCAGTGTTTAACTTTCTGTGCCTGGCTTATTTCACTTAATAAAATGTCTTCCAGGTCCATCCATGCTGCCACTAATGACAAGATTTCATGTTTTTTATGGCTGAATAGTATTCCATTGTGTACATGTGCCACCTTTTCCGTATCCATTTATCAGTTGTTGAACACCACTGATTCCATATCTTGGCTAGTGTGAACAGTGCTGCAATAAACATGGGGGTGCAGATGTGTCTTCAATGTACTGATATCCTTTAGTGTGGATAGATGTCCAGTAGTGAGAACTCTGGATCACATGGGAACACTATTTGTGGTTTTTTGAGGAAGAGATATAATACCATGATATTTGTCAAACTTAAGTGTACAATTTGATGGGATTTGAATATATATATATGTGTGTGTGTGTATGTGTGTGTGTGTATATATTTGTGTAACCACCACCACAGTCAACATACAGTTTAAAAGGTCCCTCATAACCCTCTGCAGCCAATTTCCTTGCCCCAACTCCTGGCCCCTAGTAACCAATAATCTGCTTTCTGCTACTGTGTTGTTTTGCTTTTATCAATAATTTCATATAAATAAAACCACAGTCTATAGCTATGATGTATGAAGCCCATAATGTTTAATTTCTTTCATTTAGCACAACACTTTTGAAATTCATCCATGTTGTTGCATGTACCAGTAGTCATTTCCTTTTTATTTCCAAATGGTATTTCATTTATTCCACTGTATAGAGGTACAGCAGTCTGTTTAGCCACTCACAGTTGATGGGCATCAGAAATGTTTACAGTTTGGGACTAGAATAAAACTGCTATTAATATTTGCTTAAAAGTAAATGTGAATATGTATGTTTTCATTACTCTTGAAAATTGCCTAGGAATGGAATTAGTAGGATATACATTAAGTTCCTAACCTGTACATCCTCATTAATATTACACATTCTTTGCTGTTGTTTTTGAAAATCGGGCTTGCTGAAGAATAATTTACACAGAGAAAAATTCATTATTTTTAGGTGTACAATATAATGAGTTTTCTAAACAGAGAGAGTTGTGTAAGAACATCAACTATGACATGGAATATTTCCATGATCCCCAAAAGTTCCTCTTATTCTCCCTTGTATGCAATTCCTCCTCTTTTCCCATAGCTCTTAGCAATCACTGCTCTGTTTTCTGTCCCTAACAGTTTTGCTTTTTCCAGAATGTCATATAAATGGAATCATACAGCATGCAGATGCAGCCTTTTGCATTGGCTTTGTTCACCTAGTATAATATTTTCAAATTCATCTGTGTTGTTGCATGTATTAGTACAGGACTTCATTCCTTTTATTTCTAAGTATTATATAGATTCCATTGTGTGGATTTATCACAGTTTGTCCATTTACCAGTTGATAACCATCTTGGTTATTTCCAATTTTTGTGATTATTAATATGGCTGCTATAAATATTCATGAAGCAGTCACTGCATGAACATATATTTTCATTCCTCTAGGGCAGGAGACCTAGAGTGAGACTTCTAGGATGTATGAGAAAATGTATGGTTAATTCTATATGAAACTGCCAAATTGTTTACAAAGAGGTCTTACCACTTTACTTTCCCATCAATAACATGTGAGGTTCCAGTTACCTTGTATACTGCTCTTGGTATTGTTAGATTTTTAAAAAGTTATTCGAATAGGTATGTCATGGGATCACACTGTGGTTTTAATTGGCATTTCTCAGATGACTAATGATGTTTGGCTTCTTTTCATGTGTTTATTTGGCATCTATATCTATTCTTTGTTGAAGTATCTGTTCAAAACCTTTTTTTTTTTTTTTTTTTTGTAGCCAGGTTATCTTGTTTTATAGCGTGTTTCCTACATATCCTGGATGTAAGTCCGTTATCACACATAAGTTGAACAAATACTTTAACCCAGTCTGTGGCGTATATTTTCATTTTCTTAAGAGTTGGCATTTCAAAGCAAATGATTTTTACTTTAATGAAATCAATTAAAGATTTTAAGAAATATTTACCTCATTCAAGGTCACAAAGATTTTTCTCCTATGTGTTCTTTTAAGAAGTTCTACTTTTAGCACTTATGTTTGTCTACACTACATTTCTTTCTGTTACATTTTGAGTTAATTTATATGTAAAGTAACGGATGAGGTTCTTTTTCTTTTTAGATATGGCTAACCAATTGTTCATCATCATTTGTTAAAAAGATCATTTGTTAAAAAGATGGACATACTTTGACATCTTTGTCAAAAATCAAATTGATCATAAATGTTTGAGTCTATTTCTGAACTCTGTTACGGTCCATTGGTTTACATGAGTCTATCCTTAAATAACAAGCTATCCTAAAGAATATAATTTTACATTAAGTCTTTTGTTTTTTTCTCAAAATTGTTTAAACTATTCTGGATTATTTACAATTTCACTTAATTTTAGAATCAGCTTGTCAATCTCTTTTTTTCCTTTTTTTAAATTAAAAAGAAATAGAGATGGGGTCTCCTATGTTGCCCAGGCTGGTCTTGAACTCCTAAGCTCAAGTGATTCTCCCACATGGGCTTTCCAAAGTGCTGAGATTATAGGTGTGAGCCACCATGCCTGGCTATCTTGCCAATTTCTTTAAAAAAGAAAGAAAGAAAGAAAAAGCTTGTTCAGATTTTGGATAGGGCTGCTTTGGACCTCAGATCAATTTTGGAGTAAACTGACATCTCAATAATATTGAGTCTTCCAATCCATGAGCATAGTATAGTACAACTCTCCATTTTTAAGTTTTAATTCTCCAAAACAGTTTTATAATTTTCAGTAAGCAGGTCTTATGCATACATTTTCAAATTTATCTATATGTATTTATTTTTTGATAGTATTTAGACACTAGTTTTAATTTCAGTTTCTGATTCTTCATTGCTAGCATTTCATCAGGGATAAAATTGAGTTTTGTATATTGACCCAGTATGCTATGAATAACTAAACTCATTTATTAGTTCTAACAGCTGTTGTTTTTTTTTTCCTCATAGATTCTCTGGGACTTTCCACATAAACAGTCAAGAATATGTGCTAAAAAGACTATTTCATTTCCAATCAGGATGGTCTGCAGTTCCCATTTCTTGAAATGCCTTTGTATGCATTTAGTGTTCAGATAACGCTGGTCTCGTATAATGTTGCTGGGAATTTAATCTTCTTTTCTATTTTTTGCAAGAGTTTGTGTAGAAATAGTATTATTTCTTCATTAAACATTTGATAGAATTCATCTGAACTACAAGTTTTCTCTGAGGTAAGGTCTTTTACTACAATTCAGTTTCCTTTGTAGAGCTATTAAGGTTAACCATTTCTTCATTAGTGATATTTGATAGCTTGTGCCTTTCAAGGAATCTATTTCATCTAAGTTGTCTAATTTAGTAGCATAAATTTGTTCATAATATTTCTTTATTTTTCTTTTAATATCTGCAGTATCTGTAGTGATGTTCCCTCCTTTATTCTCAATATTTTTATGTCTTCTCTTTCTGCATAAGTCTTTGCTAGATATTTACTATTAATACAAAATTAATCTTGTCAAGAGACAGCTTTTTATTACATTGAATTTTTCCTCTATCATTTATTTTTATTTTTTTTTCTTTCTTCAGCTTACTTTGACTACATGTGCTCCTCTTTTTTCCCAAGTTCTTCAGACTGAAGCTAAGATCATTGATTTTAGGCAATGATCCTCTCTTCCTTCCCTCCCGCTTCCCCTCTCCCTTCTTAAATAAAATCATTTAATGCTATAATTCTATACTAGGCACTTCTTTACCTTCGTGTTAATTTCTATAGGTTGTGCTGTTATATTTTCAATTAGTTACAGTATTTCTAATATCCCTTGTAATTTCATCTCTGGCCCATGTTTTATGTAGAAGTACGTTAATTTCCAAATACTCAAAAGATTTTCCAAAAACCTTTCTGTAACTGATTTCTGGTTTGTAATTAACCAGAGATCCAAGATCTCAATCTTTCTAAACATTTTGAGGCTTGTTTTAGGACTGAACACGGTCAATGTGACAAATGTTCTATGTGTATTTAAAATGAATGTACTTTGTGCAGCTGACTAAAATGTTTTATACATGTGACATAGATCAAGGTGGTTAATAGTGTTCCAGTCTTCAGTACACTTACTGATCTTTTGTCTACCCGTTCTCTAAATTACTGACATAATAGGGAGAGGTTGTCTATATTTCATTCCACTTCTATCCATTTTTGTCTTATGAATTTTGAAGCTCTATTTTTAGATGTATGTAAATTTAAGATCGTTTTGATGAACTGGTTCTTTTATCATTATGATATGTCACTTTTTCCTCTGATAATATAATGCTTTGTTTGGTAATTTGGTAATTGTTATGGGTTGAATTATGACTCCTTAAAAGTCCTATGTTGAAGACCTAACTCTCAGTACCTCAGAATGTAACAATTTGCAGAAAGAATATTTTCAAGTTAAAATGAAGTCATCAGGGTGGTGGGCCCAAGTCCAACATGACTGGTGTCTTTGTAAAAGAGGGAAACCTGGACAGAGACATACATAGAGGGAAAACAATGTAAAGAGACACAGGGAGAAGAGAGGCATCTAAAAACCAAGGAGAGAGGCCTGGAACAGATCCTTCCCTCACAGTCCTCAGAAGGAACCAACAATGATGAAAACTTCATTTTGGACTTCTAGCCTCCAAAACTGTGAGAGAACACATTTCTGTTGTTCAAGCCACCCAATTTGTGGTACTTTGTTATGACAGTCCTAGAAAACTAATATAGTAATGATATGACTAGCTGGCTGTTTTTATTAAGGTAGTGTTTGCATGGTATACCTCTGTTCTGTCCATTTACCTTTAACATATAAATGTATTTATATTTAAACGGGGCTTATTGGTCGCCAGAGTCAGAGGAGTGGGAGAAATGGGGAGATGTGGTTAAAGTGTACAAACTTTTCATTGTAAGATGAGTAAGTTCTGGGAATCTAATGTTTAATATGAAGATTATAGTTCATAATATTCAACTGCATATTTAAATTGCTAAGAGAGTAGATCTTTAAGTATTCTCACCACACACACACACACACACACACACACACACACACAGAGGCAACTGTGAGGTGATGGATATGTTAATTAACTTGAATGCAGTAATCATTTAACAATGTATATATGTATCAAATCATCATGAGGTAGACCTCAAATATATATAATTTATACTTGTGAATTACAACTCAATAAAGCTGGAAAAAAATACCTACTGAAAAAGGAAAAAAAGAGTTGGTTTCTTCTAGGCAGTACATAAATGAGTATTGCCTTTTTATGCAATTTGGTTTCTTCCTCTTTTAAATTATATAGCTTAGGCAAATAATACTTCAAGGTAGCACAATTTTTTTATTATATTATTTTATAAATAAGACATTGGTCATAAAACTTCAAATAAAAAATACATAAATAACTTTACCACAGCATTTTTTATAATAATGAAAACATGGAAATAAAGCAAATCTTCACCAATGAGGGAATTAATCAATTTTGGTATATTTATATTCCAGACTATTAGCAACCAATAAAAATTATGGTTTTGTTTGTCTTGTATACATCACAAAATAGCTAATTTGAGCAAATTAATTTATCCATTACCTCATATATGTATCATTTTTTGTAATCTACTCTCCACAATTTTTAAGAAAACAATACGCTGTTACTAACTATAGTCTCTACGCTGTAGGATAGATCTCTTCAACTTATTCCTCCTAACTAAAATTTTGTATCCTTTGACCAACATCTCCCCAGTCACCCCACCCCTAACCTTGGTAACCACCACTCCACTCTCTACTTCTATGAGTCTAACTTTTTTAGATTTCACATATTTAGATCACACAGTATTTGTCTTTCTGTGTTTTGCTTATTTCACTTAACAAAATGTCCTCTGGGTTCATCCATGTTGTTGTAGATAACAAGATTTCCTTCTTTTTAAAGACTGAGTAGCATTCCACCGCATATATATACAACAATATTTTCTTTATTCATCAGCTGATGTACATTTAGGTTGATTTCTGTATCTTGGCTATTGGGAGTAATGCTGCAATGAAAACAGTAGTGCAGATATCTCTTTGAAATACTGTTTTCATTTCAATTAGATATACACCCAGTAGTGGCATTGCAGGATCATGTGGTATTTCTGTTTATATGTGTGTGTACCATTATGACATATATCGTGTGTGTGTGTATATTTATACACACATATACCATTATGATATATAATATATGTATCTTTGAAAATAGCAATTATATCTATATATATACATATAAATATCTTTCCTGAAAGGTTAGTAAACTTTCCATAAAAGAGATAAATAGTAAATCTTACAAAATATATTTTTCTTGGGGTAGGGTTAGGCAATCTTTTATTTAATGATTATTTGCTAAATATATACTCTGCTAGGCACCATACCACATACTAGAGAACACAGTATATTATAATGCAGTTTAGTCAAAAGAAAACTTAAAACAGTACATTATAATGCAATTCAGTCAAAAGAAAATACTAATAATCATTATTTACTATGAAACATAAAACAGAAAGTTATAAATTTAGAAATAAGTGAGAACACTAATACAGATCAATGTTAATAAGAATATTAATACTGGTTAATTAATACAACTATTAAGACAGATCACTTTCCCTAAGTTTCTCATATAAAACAGTACCTGGTTTGAGGCAATCCAAAACTTGTACCAACGCCAACACGAGGTAGATAGTTAACCACTTTCTTTACTGTTGCAGGGTCTGGGAAGTTGAACATTACAGCAACTACAACAAATAATTTTTAAAAATCAGAACACAGTATAACTTCCCTTCTGGAAAACTGACTCCTTGGTCCAATAAAATATTTACTTTTAATTCAGGTATCTATTCAATATAATTCTTACTACATTCCTTTTATATGGTATATATCAAGTTTTAGTATTAATATGCCAGTGGTAATATTCATTTCACTTATAAACTCCTTTACCATAGACAGTTCTTTCCTAAATACTATTAGGAGTTATAACAGTTGATGTTGCATTGATGTGACATGAAGTTGAGATTATGAGACATGATAATAATAATGATAATGATAGCTGAGATAATGTGACATGAAGCCGCAACTTTAAATTTACAAAAATGAATTTTGGCAAGTCAAAGGTATTTCTAGGAATTTCTAGAAACAAATGTTAAAAATTTAAGTTCATATAGTTAAACAACTAACACTAAAAAACCACCAATATACCTATGAAATAATCAGTTACATTTATTTCCAATCATTTTTAAAACAGTCTTTTTACAATGTCTATATGTTTATCTTTCATGTGTTCCAATGAGCAAATGTTCATATAATCGAAAACAATGTATGACCTGAAGGAAAATTTTTCCTCTGTGGTTAAAAATCAAATTTAAATGTTTTCTCATCCTATTTCAATAATTTCACATACATGAGAATACCAAGAAGTATATGTCAATATGTAAATATATTTAGCATATAAATGTTAATCTATGAGAGTAATCTATAAATTTTTACCCATCTTAAAGAACATGAAAGTAAAATCACACAATCATGAGAGAGTTTAGAAGATATTCATTTGGTCAGTCATGGAATTTTAACTTCAATATCAGAATCATATGTAAGCTACAAGTGCTCATCTAGAAGATGGTCCTTCTTCTCTACCAAGCCTTAAAAAATACTTAAAGCCAAAAAAAAAAAAAAAATTACCAATGTTGCCACAATTTTTAAACACTAGCACTGTCAACAAGTTTCAGGTATTCAGGTAAATAAGTAATCAATCATTCACTAACCACCTACAACATATTTAGTAATGTTATATATATACACATACACATAAGAATATATACACACACATAAGAATATATATAATACATATTATATATGAGAAGAATATATATTTAATTATATATAAAAATATGTAATTATATATATGAATATATATTATATATATTCTTATCTGTGTGTGTGTATGTATACTTTAAATAAGCCTCCTTTACATATCCACTATTACACTGAATTCAGGGGGAAAAAATAAACAGACGAAAAAACCATCATAGGTTATGGCAGATGGTCAAGGCCATGAGGCAAAGGCAACAGAAAAACACACATATAAAAACAAGCATGCATAAGAAATTTCAAAGAAAGAAAATGAATGAGGATGAGCAAGTAATAAATATTCTAAGATTGAAGCCCCTTTGGGACAGCAAGGATGCGGACTGAAATAAAGTATGAAACATTCTCTTGATTATTTCCCTAGAATAATGTTTACATTAGAAGAAGAGGTATGTGTCTGGAGGAGATCAAAAAGGAAAGGGAAAAATATTTTCCCAAAGAAATTTGTGTTCCCTAACGACAAATAATTTCATAAAGGAAAAACAAGATGTGTGTGTAGGATATATGCAGGTATGTGTACCTTTAAAAATAACCGTCAAACCATGTATATATAATACAAGGAATATGTACAATAAATCAGTAGGTTTTACATATATTCCATTGTATGCCTCCACCCATACCAAATGAAGCTTTTCCTTCAAGTTCAACTTGTCTCCCCTTCTTGTCTTAATGGATTTCACCAAGTTCCATTGTAAAACCACAAATCAAATTTTAGTTCAACTTTCAGGAATGATGAAATACAGAGCAAACAGAACAGTTCAGTATCATTTTCTCATGGTTCCTTTATAAACGACATATATCAGACAAGAGATTAAATAGATGTATGAATCGTTAAATCATCCTCTCCTCTCCCCCAAATGCAGCCACCTTCCAGAAGGAATGTAAGCATCAAAGCAATGCTCAGGACATCAAAATTCCTCTTCAAACCGATTAAATGGTTATGTATTCCTTATGTTTATAAAGCCTTATATCAATTTGTGATATGGCAAAAAAAAATTACAAATGATTCTATTAATAATCAAGGTGGGAAAAAACCATGAAGAAGCATTTGGTACAAAAAAAGAGGTCACTAGAACAGAGGGTAGGCTACAAATTACTATCTAAATTGAAGCAATATGGTATGTTCAAAAATGAAATCTTAAAAGAGATGGAAGTTAGCTCTGTAACAATGTACTTCTGTAACATATTACCTCTGTTTGCCATAAAGATCTCCAGGGCTGTATTTTGCAAAAGATAACGACGAGAAAAGATTGATCGTATCTCTGTGAACAGCCATTTTCCATGCAGCCCTTCTGTATACGCCAGGATCTAATGAGGAAAAAAATAATCCCAGGTAAGTAACAATACTTGTTTTTTGTTGTTGTTTCTTTCCCCAATTAAAATAGAAAAGACCCTATTAAGAAAAATAATTTTTAAGAAAAAGGATTTAATAGTTACTGACATAATTTGGAGATGAAGAAAATAAACTAATTTATGGAAAAGAAGTTTAAATAAAAAAGCAAAGTAAAATTATAAAACATTTAAGTATATATTTGGGCTTTTAAAAACAATGATATAATCTACTGCTTCTGAGGAAATACATATTGCATCATTTACTGATTGATTTTTAAACAACATTATGAAACATGAAACTTCAGATAAAATCTTAGAAACAAAAAGACCTCAAAAGAGGCCACATATGCTTATAAAACACATACACAATTCAGTTTCACATGATTATAATTTGCCCAATGCTTTTACATACATTATAATACAAATATATTAAGTTCATAACTTTACAAAATGCCACTTTTAAGGTCACTGTTAAGGCAACAGTCATTCAGAAAGTGCAAAGACTATATAGAGGTTAAGTATCATTTTGTCAACTAAAGCTAAACACAAACCTGCAAATGAACTTAGCATAATCTCCCTATGGGGTAGGTGGTTGTCAGAGTAACTTGTTACAATTCTTGTCATCCCAAGTGACAGACAGAGTTGCTTAAAATGCTTTGCCAATTCAAAGTAATCCTGTCTTTAGTTCTAAGCCACTTTGTTGCTTTGTTATTCAAGTTTTGTTTTTCAAAAAGTTCATTTCAAAAGCTAAATTGTGAAAATGTTAAGGGAAAACCAGACTCAGCATTTCTCTACACCTGTACTATACATAATACATAAGAAAATGAGATGCCTTTCTATCAAAACCTGATATTCTATGAAAGCAAATTAAGTTAAAAAATTAAGACATATCTCTCAAAAGTAACCACTATTAAAAATTACAAATGAAACATCTGATTATGATACTGCATTGTAGGAATAAAGATGGGATGAGCAAAGAGGAAAAAATAAAGAATAGTGAAAATTTATCCTTCTCAAACTGTTTTTTCTTTATTCATTTTCATTTTCAAAATCCTAATGGCAAATAAATCTACATTTTTCAATGCAGAATGTAGTGTTTTTTGGAAAAAAAAAGAGTAGCAAACCTTATTTAAGTCAGTAAGTATGTATTTCAGTCTTTCTACAAAAATGATTCTGACACCACGGAATCTAGAAATAAAATGGATATAACTCTAAGGGGGAGTGTTTCTTAAAAATAGAAAACAAAAAGTTCAAAGGACAAGATAATCATGCATGCAGTTTTGAAATGGATGACAGAGAAATCCTACTAATTCAATAATATAATCAATACCTATGTAAAATAAAGGTAAATGAACAGGAAAAGAGAGGACAAAAATATTAATATTACTCTCAGAGATTGCATGTATCCCTTTCTCTCACTTTGATCAGACATACCACCAGTTGGTCTATGGCCCCAGAGTCTTCAGAGGCCTCCATTTGTTCTCTCTTTTATTTTTACCTCTGAAGTCTACTATGACCAGAGGACCCTTTGCCTCAAAATTTTAAAATATAAATCAAATCACATCATTCCTGTATTTAATAGCATCCAGTGACTTCCCATGACATATATAATAAACTCTTAAGCTCTTTATAATTGCATAAAGCCTCATATCTGGGACTGTCTGATGAGCTCAACTCATTCTTCCTCAGGGCCTTGTTTTGTCCTTGTTTTCCACTCTGCCTGGAATGTTCTCCCAAATCTCCACATGGTTCAATCAGTCTCACATTTAGACTTCTCCTCTTATATCACCTCTACAGGGAAGCCACAGGATCTAAACCCCAGTAACTCTATTAACAACTCATCCCACCCCAAACTTATCAGATTTTCTTCATAATACTTATCACTACCTGAAATTTTAAATATTAATTTAATTTTCGAGACAGGGTCTTATTCTGTCACCCAGGCTGGAGTGCAGTGGTGTGATCACAGCTCACTGCAGCCTCAACCCCCTAGGCTCACATGATTCTCCCATCTCAGCCTCTCGAGTAGCTGGGACCACAAGCATGTGCCACCACATCTGCCTAACTTTTAACATTTTTTTTTTGTAGAGATGAGGTCTCACTATGTTGCCCAGGGAGGCCTTGAACTTCTGGGCTCAAGTGATCCTCCTGCCTCAGCCTCCCAAAGTGCTGGGATTATAGGCATGGGCCACTACAACTGGCTACTAACTGAAACTATAATATTTGCTTGCTAGTCTATTGCCTCTTCAGCACTAGAATACTAGAATCTAAGTTCTGTTAGAGCAAAGACTTTGAATACACCCTACTTCCAATGCCTAGAAAAATATCTGGCACAAAGTGGCAATTTTCAAATTGACTAAATGAATCAATGTATGTCAACCTTCACTCCATATTTGACCCGCATGATATTTTAACAAAATTTCACATGGTTGAAAATAGTTGAGAAAACAGATATTTGCAAAAATATTCGGATTTCTGTCTTCTCAAGAAAAACTATGGTATCTGGAAAACCTGGATCTATATGCCACATAGTAACAACTGGCAATGCACTCTCCATTTTGGTACCATTTTCACTTCACTTATTATTATTCACTAATGTAATGTAAGCATTCACTCATTTACTATTATCCACCTAGTTTCCATTGGTACTTGAGTTTGCTACCCTGGATTTACCAAATATTAGAGAATCTAATATATATTCTGCAACATTTATAGTCCAATGTATCCATAAGAAAAACAAGAGCCAGGGCCAGTGGCTTACACTGGTAATTGCTGAGCTTTGGGAGGCCAAGATCGGAGGACTGCTTGAGGCCAGGCAACATAGCAAGACCCCATCTCTACAAAAAATTAAATAATTAGCTGGGCGTGGTAGCACGCACCTGTAGCCCTAGCTACTCAAGAAGCTGAGATGGGAACATCACTCAAACTCAGGAATTCGACGGCACAGTAAGTGATTGCGCCACTGCACTCCAACCTGGGCAACAATACGAGATCCTGTCTCTAAAAAAACAAAAAAAAGAAAAACGAGGCCTAGATATGTTCAATATATGAAACAAAATTCCTTGTCAAATTAGTGGCAGAATCTGGCCTATTCCCAGGTTTTCTAATCCAAAAATACAGAGCTTCCATTGTATATGCTACATTGCCACATTTTTAAGAAAGGGTGAAATATCTGTTAAACTAGAACCCAACTAACTGCTTAAAATTTTCCTTCACTTGGGTTAAAGAGGGAAGAGGAAAATCAAAGGAAAACAAATAAAAAAATCTTTTAAACTCTTTGATAAGTTAGGAATATCACACACTGGTCTGAAAATTCTACCCTTTGTATCTATAGAACTATATAATAACATCTGTTGCTCATAATAGTGAATCCACTTGTTGCAAAGTCATGATCATACAACTAAAGATTTAATCATATTCTAGATTACTCCATTTATTAGGAGAAATGAGTATACTACAGCATTGTTATTTTTAATGTACTAAAACAGTTTTCTGATTAAACAAAATATACCATTTATATTCCATTCCCTTAAACAGTATGGTTATTCAAAGATCTGCTTGAAACACAGCAAGTGTCATAGTCCTTTAAAATCTGTCATATTGTCAAAAATAGTAGTAGGCCGGGCGCGGTGGCTCACACCTGTAATCCCAGCACTTTGGGGCCCAAGGCGGGGGGTTCATGAGGTCAGGAGATGGGGACCATCCTGTCTAACAAGGTAAAACCCCATCTCTATCAAAAAAAAAAAAAAAAAATAGCCAGGCACGGTGGCAGGCGCCTGTAGTCCCAGCTACTTGGGAGTCTGAGGCAGGCGAATGGCATGAACCCGGGAGGCGGAGCTTGCAGTGAGCCTAGATCTGGCCACTGCCCTCCAGCCTGGGCGACAGAGCAAGACTCCGTCTCAAACAAACAAACAAAAAATACTCAGTAGTAAAGAAAATGACATAAGCTCCATGCACCTTCTACTCAGTAACCTTATAAGATCATAACACTTTGCCATGTTATTCTATACATCTATAAGCAAGTGATAAATGCATTACAGACAGTGTTAAAATTTCACATGCATAACCCCTCCAGATCCCATTTTCCTCTGTCACAGCCAATCACTATCCTTGTTTTTAGGGTTATCATGTATATGTACTATTCCTATATCTAAGTTTTTATACTATTAGTACATACATATCCATAAATAACATACATCACTTTGTATGTTTTCAACCTGATAGAAATGGTATCATACTGAATGTATAATGATATGCTTTTCAAGTTAAATATGACAAAGTCTAATGAAGTTTTAAAACAGAGAAGAAAAAACAGCATGAGAGAAAATTATTTAAAATTGCCAAATGTGTCAAAAATTGAAATCTTACACACAAAAAAACTAGCCTGATCTTTAAAAAAGTAAATAAAATTCCACAATTAGGGCCAAAAAAAATTGAGATTTAAAATAGAAACTAGCAATCTCTTAACTAAGGAATTGCTAGCTGAAATTTATATAATAATATTTCTTTAAGTGTTCATTAGGAAAAGGTGTCAGTACTGAAAAGCAGCTGAGGCCTAACTAAGGAAGGGGTTCATTTCTTATTGGAATAGTATAGGCCTGGTCTGAGGCTTCACTTCAAAGTCTCTAGAGTTCAATTAAAACTGGATTAGGTAGAAACAGACCCTTCTTTGGGACTTTCTGTTCACTGAAACTCTACATACACTGACAGCACCTTAGACAGAGGTCTAGCCCTCCAGTGAATCAGTTGCCATAGAAACCATATCATTACCATTGCTCTGCAGTTATGACCTCAACTCCTGAATTGCTTGAAATCTTCACTCTCTTTGAATGTTTACCACCTTGTTTTATTATTGTTAGCATTATTATTAGTAAATTAAACTTTCAGTTGTTTTAAATAATTTGTTTCAAAGATGGTTTATTAACTAAATGTTGAGATAGTGTGTTAGACAGGAGAGAAAGGATTTAGTATTGAATATATAGATTATATACACACATAAATAATTTATTTACTGTAAAAAATCAAATCTATCTTCTTTAAAAGTTTTATTTGAAAATTGTGCCTTATGAAAAGGATATATTATTTTTCCCAAATAATGCACATATTTTTTCCTTCTGTCCTAGAAATAGTACACTATTAACACATAAGAAAATTTCTTCACTATGTTGCACTTATTCTTGGTAAAAGTAAGGCATTTTTTACTTTCCCTTTACTAGTCCATTTGTAAAAGCTTGTAAGTTTATTCAAATTAAACTCTCTTTTGTTTTCTTATCCTCATGAAAGAACAAAAATAGAAATCAAGATTTACTGTCCAACTATATACTCTTATTTATTGAATACTAGGGACTTTTAAAAAGTAGATTTAAAAGAGTTAAAGCCAATCCTTTTTATTATTATTATTATTATTGTTATACTTTATGTTCTAGGGTACATGTGCTATAAAGTCAATCATTTAAGTGAATAGAAAGAGAGCTTTTATTTAAAAAAAAAAAATTATCCTCAATACTTTTTAAACGTTTTTAAATTCCTTCTGAAGTATAAATATTAAAAAGTGACAAAATGTTTTACCTCAAAAAAAATTTTTACATGACAGCCTGCATATAGAACATCAATAAAAGGTATTTTTAAAATTACTATTCCTAAGGTTTAAAACTAGCATAGCCTATCCCTATGCCAAATATTTCCCAATTTCTATAGTAATTTTATTTTTTCAGATAATTCCAGATTTCTGAAGATTTTGGTGTTAAGAATAAAATCAGGTAATATATATCAATAATAATACTTAAAAATTCACAACAGAACCTCCAAATCCTATGGATATATTTAACATCAGGAAAAATGTTTTTAGCCAAATATACAAAACATAAACTAATCATACCATCCATTAAGCAATAACACAATGGCTAAGAAAGTCTAGAAAATATTCACTATATCCCATTTTAATGGAACATAATTATATAGTCACAGGTTTATACTTTAATAAGGAAAAGCTAATTATATGAACCACTTTTAAAATAAAGATTATGAAAAATACTTTCATATCAATTCACCACTAAATATATGTGCAAATATGTTTTATGTTACAATAATTGTAATTTGAACAAATAGCTTAAAGTAATTTTAATCAAGTATTTTAAAGTTGCATCACTATTATTAACATAGTTTTTACATTTTGCTATAGTTTTCTCTGAAGGTAGATATCAAAGCATAGCACCTAATTTACTCTAATAATATTGAATCCTAGTTGGTTCAAGGATTTACTTCATCACCAACCATATAACTTTTAGTTTGAAATTTCAAATATACATTCTTTAAGTAAAATTTAGAGGTCTTTTTTGAATTTGACAATGACATATAGTTGGCTCCGGTGGAAAATTTAAGATGATAATTTTCTTACTAAATGTATATCCATGAACACTTAGAATGTCCCCAAACTTCAAAAAACAACAAAAATGAAAGTCATACATAAAAAATAAAATTACCTCTTAAATTAATTGTGTTATTTAATTTTTTTCATCTAAACAGTATATTTCCCTTCTGGTTTCAAGTACCATGATGTAGTACAGTATTCATAGTGTTTTCATGGGTGACAAATTCAATTAAACATATTCATTACTCTAATGTTCTACTTGGCAGTTTTAGTCAGTATGAAAAATTAAAAATATATAAATAAAATGCTATGTGACCTTTGTATTGATTGGACTAAAATGGCTTTAGCCTGGGTGTGGACGATGGGGCAGCTGGGAGGGGCAAAAGGGGAGCCGACAAACACACACACTCTTATGTTTTCTCTTCCAATTACTGAGGGAGATGATAAAACCACAGCAAATGATGTATCAGCTCATTTTATCTTATCGCTTTGGGGCTAGGTGACAATGAAGTTCATATTTCACTGGCTCCCATTGAAGATTGTGAAAATTACTTGCCCTTATGACCTGAAATTTCACTAGAAGACAGAAATTTCTCTTCTGCAAAGTAATGCAATTTTTCAGATGTCAACCTTTAGCCCAGCTTTAAAAATTAATTTCATTTATATTAACCAATGATATTGATATTTTCACAGAACACTCTTTGATACATGAAGCACTGACTGGCAAATTGATGTTGCTTTAGATGGGTAAAACTATTTTATTTTAAGCTGCTGTGGCAGACAGATTTATGGCAAACTGAAATTCCCATTTCATAATTTAATATTTGTGCTGGAGTGATACACCTTTAAGCCCTTGGCCTGCAAATAATTCAGATTCTTTACTTGGTTGTTTTATTTTCAATATTCCTCAGCTTAAAAATAATTTGCATTCTAAATGATGCATCTTAAAAGCCATCTTGTATTCAACTAGCATTAAATATCAATCTTAATGAGTCAAAAGCCAAATGTAGTAATGAAGGAGAAGAACAAAGAAGGTATTTATCTATCTTCCAGTTCATTTTTAATAGTTTTTAAAATTTAAGCAATACCTTGTCTATATTTTTTTTGAAAGAAGGCAAGAAACCAAAATGAACTCACAAAAGGATATTAAGGAACCACAGCAAGGAACATGAATATATTTTATATCTTTTTCATAGCAGCACATAACGTGAAGAGCTGGGTGGTAAATTTGCAGAGAAAGAACAAAATGAAGTTAGATATTTATCTAAATTAAAATAGATCTAGGTTTGAAGGTACCTTTTAAAATACAAACAAAAATAAAGCCACTATGTCAATATCATTGTGAACAAGGTATAAAAGGGTCTCATCTGATTTTAGTAAAGGAGATATTGAAATTACCTTGCATCTGTACAAAGGAAATACTTCAATATAAAATTTCAATATTTTAGAGTAATAAAAATGCTACTAAAAGATGTATGATCTGGTGTAGTTTACAAGTTACAACTTTGTTACCTTTATCCAGTAAAGAGTTTTGTCCAATTCAAATAATGCCTTGAGAAGATAATCATTAAACAAATACCCTTCTATTTTATAGGGAAAGTCAAGCATAAATATACATATAATTTATACATTCATTTATGATCTTAAAATTAGAAAAAGGCTAAGAAAGCCATTTATCTAATTTAGGTAGTTTCTCCCCAAATGGTTTAACACTACGTTGGCTAAATTTCTATACTCAAAATAATTTTTGCACTTTTATGCCAACAATATTCAAATTGTTTTTCTTCAAAATATTTATATTTAGTTCTTCCTTACATGTATGGTATAGAAAAAAATCATAATATAAATTTGTCCTTTGTAATTTTTTCATTTAGATTGAAAATATTCCTAGTTACTTCTCAAAAAGTTGTGACAATAACATGCTATTATCACTGAATTAAGCTATAAAGTATTTCTGTTAGGGCCAGGCAAAGTGGATTATTCCTGTAATCCTAGCACTTTGGGAGGTTGAGGCAGGAGGATCACTTGAGGCCAGGAATTCCATACCAGCCTGGGTAATACAGCAAGATCCCATCTCTACAAAAAATAAAATAAGATGAGTGAGGTGGCAAGTGCCTGTGGTTCCGGCTACTCCGGAGGCTGAGGTGGGAGGACTGCTTGAGCCCAGGAATCATTTGAAGCTGCAGTGAGCTATGACTGCACCACTGCACTTCACGTTGGGCAACAGAGACTCTTTTTTTTCTTTTAAGTATTTTTGTCTAATGTTCCACATACTGATTCTCTATAGTCATGAGCTTTCTATTCCTTATTACAGAGTTAAATTTAAGTCACCGCTAATAAAAAACTAATTTTAAATATATTGGAATATTTCATAATAAATACTTAAAAACAACCAATGAACAGAAACTGTCTTTTTTCTCAATGCCAATTCTTCCTTCATGAACTCCATCTTTGATGGGTATCAAAAGTCCTCCCTAAAAAAGTTTTTCACTTTTCATATAAGTAAAAAGTAAAACAGAGGATACTAGAGGTTGGAAAGCGAGGTGGGAAGCAAGGAACAGGGAAAGATTTGTTAAGGAATACAAAATTACAGTTAGACAGTAGTAATTAAGTTCTAGTGTTCTATACCACTGTAGAATGACTCCAACGAACAATAAAATATATAGTTTCAAACAGCTAGAAGTAGGATACTGAATGTTCTCAACATGAAGAAAGGACATTTGACATGATGAATATGCTTAATTACCCTGATCTGATTACTATACATTATGTGTATACAACATCTTTATGAACCCCATGAATATGTACAACTATTGCTTAAAATTTTTTAAAAATAAAACGACCAAAGGTAAAGTTAAAAAAAAAAAAAAAAAAAATCCTTGGGCTGGGCGCAGGGGCTCGTGTCTGTAATTCCAGCACTTTGGGAGGCTGAGGTGGGTGAAAATTCCTGAGGTCAGGAGTTCAAGATCAGCCTGGGCAACATGGTGAAACTCCATCTCTACTAAAAATACAAAAAATTAGCTGGGTGTGGTGGCAGGCGCCTGTAATCCCAGCTACTCAGGAAGTTGAGACAGGAGAATTGCTTGAACCTGGGAGGTGGAGGTTGCAGTGAGCCAAGATTGGACCAATGTACTTCAGCCTGGGCAGCAAGAGCAAGACTCTGTCTCTAAATAAATAAATAAATAAATAATAAACAAGTAAATAAGTAATCCCCCCCTCTCCCAGATGTATGAACTACATCTTCAAGTTAGAGTAATATCAGTTTACTGATAGACTATTCTGTGCAGCAGATACAATATGATTTAGCCACTGGAAGTTTCTCTGTTACCTAAGCTATTTAAACAAATTAAAGGGAAAACTTTTATTTATCTTGAAGAAATTTGCTTTTGTTCTTTGAACACAGCAAGCAACATGGAAAGGAAAAGCAAATGGAAAGGAAAAATTACACAGAACTTGATGCTAAGAGCCTAAAATCCCCAGGACACATTTTTCCTAATCAGAGGGAAATACTTTTCTAGTTTTTAAAAATTAGTTTCTGCCTCCTATTAAATATTAAGCTTGTTTAGTTGGAGTCATTTACAAATGAATGGTACAGATTTGTATTCACTTCCATAATAGAGCATGGAACTAAATGCTGTGCTCACATTTGCCTTCAGATGTAATCTTCCAAAAAGCCATTTTCTTAAAGGGCATATATGTAATAGAACATTATGAATAAAACTTAAGACTTTTGGGGTTAACCTCATTTCATTGCATAACTCCATATTGTTACACAATCCTCACTAGATTGGAGTTCATACTTAACTGGAGTTCTTATGATACTACATCACTAGTCTTAGTCATCTTTCTAGTCACAGTATCTAGCACAATCCCAGAAATACTGAAGAGAGTGACTGATGGATGGAGGGCCAACTCGGCTTCACTAAGTATTTACAATCAGGCCAGATGTGGTGGCTCACATCTGTAATACCAGCACTTTGGTAGGCCAAGGTAGGAGAATCACTTGAGCTCAGGAGTTCAAGATCAGTCGGGCAACACAACGAAACCTTATCTCTGCTAAGAAATGGAAAAATTAGCTGGATGTGGTGGTGTGTGCCTGTGGTCCCAGATACTAGGGAGGCTGACGCAGGAGAATTGTTTGAGCCTGGGAGGCAGAAGTTGCAGTGAGCCAAGATTGCGCCACTGTACTACAGCCTGGGCAACAGAGCGAGACCCAATCTCAAAAAAAAAAAAAGGTATCTACAATCTAAGATTCTGGGAACACATGAACATAAACACAGCAGAAAACAAAAAGGGGAAGAAGAGTAAAATGGAAAACTACAACATAAAAATTTAAAAAAATCAAATTCAAGGGTCAGAGTACTTCCACTTCTGAAGAAGATGGAGTAACAGGGCGTGGATTTACCCTACCTAAACAATATGCAAAATGAACATAATATACAGAAAAGTTGTTTTCAAGATATTAAATATCAAGCAATAAAAAACAGTGATTCCGGAGAAACAGGAAACAAAATTGTGACACCTACTAATGCCCAAGCACACCATCTGAAAGACTTTGCAGGCCCAGAGGAAGAAAGAAAAACTCAGTTAGAACATAATGGTCTCCTGCAGTAGAGAAAACAGAGTTTGAAGTACAGGGAGATAAAGGTGTCAAAAGCTTGCAGGGCAGAGTAGCAGCTCAGAGAGAGATGCAAAGCAACAGAGCTCCAGAGATCTGCAGTCTTCGGCTGAGTACTGACTGAGCTATGAAAGAAAACAATGTGAGACCAGTGAAAGAATCATTGTAAGAAATTACAATGAACAATACTCAGAGCTCACACAGAATGTAAAAATCTCACGATTCATGGAGCACTGTATAGACTACTCAAAAGGGTTCTGCCACAAAAGTGAGGAAAAGTTAGCCCTAGACTTAATGCTGGTCTAGTTCTCCCTAAAAATCTTAAAAGTAAGCTCCACATGGATCAAACTATTTCTAAGTAACTTAACTGTATCCCAGAACAATGTATTAGAATATTTATAGGAATGAAAAAACATCCACCACACAACTGGGTAAAATTCACCACAGCTGGCATTCAGCTCATAATTACCAGGCCTGCAAAAGAAGCAGGACAACATGACCCATATGAGGAGAGAACTTAATTAAACAAAACTCCCCTGGAAATGACCATCAACAGAATGTTTAGAAAAAGACATCAAATCAGACCAAGCATTTTTTGTTTTGTTTTGTTTTTGAGACAGTCTCACTCTGTCACCCAGGCTGGAGTGCAGTGGCACGATCTCTGCTCGCTACAACCTCCTAGGTTCAAATGATTCTCCTGCCTCAGCCTCCTGAGTAACTGGGACTACAGGTGCCCACCACCATGCCTGGCTAATTTTTGTATTTTTAGTAGGGTGGGGTTTCACCATGTTGGTCAGGCTGGTCTTGAACTCCTGACCTCAAATGATCCATCCACCTGGGCCTCCCAAAGTGCTGGTATTACAGGTGTGAGCCACCACACCCAGTCCCAAGTAGATTTTAGAGCAAACCATTTTACTAGGGATAAAGAGGGTCATTTCAAAATAACATCATTTCATCAAGAGGCTTTAACTATCCTAATTGTTTATGAACTGAGTAACAGAGCTTCAAAACACAAGAAGCAAAAACTGAGAGAACTGAAAGAAGAAACACATAAACCCACAATATAAACATTTCAACATTCCTTTGTAATTAATAAAACAAGAAGACTGAAAATCAATAAAGATACAAAGGAGTTGAACAAGACCATTAACCAATTGAACCTAACTGACATTTATAGAACTCCAACACCAGAGCAAGTTTACAAAAATCATATTTTGGGCTAAAATTCAAGCTCCAATAAATTTAAGACTCAAATCATATAAAGTATATTCTCTGACTATAATAAAATTAAATTAAAACTCAATAACAATAGATTGTTTGCACAACATGGTGACTACAGTTAATAGTAATGTATTGTATATTTCAAAATTGCTAAAAGAGATTTTAAACACCACAAGAAATAATTATGTGAGGTGATGAATATATTAATTAGCCAGATTTGACCATTACACAAAATATACATATTATCAAAACATCACACAGTACCCCATATATACCATTATTATTTTTCAATTAATAACAAAATTCAAAAAAAAAAGCTATCTGGAAAAGTCCCCAAATTTGAAAATAAAATAGTACACATCTATAAATAACCCTATACATCTATAAACAGTACACTTCTATAAATAACCCATGTGTAAGAGAAAAAAACAAAAAGGAAATTAGCAAGTATTTAAAATTGGATGAAAATGAAAACACAATGTTAAAAAATTACAGAATAGAGCTAAAGCAGTGCTTAGAAGGAAATTTACAGCACTAAATGCTTATATTAATGTGAAAGAAAGGTCTTTTTTCAGTGATTTTGACATCCCCTTTAGGAAAACAGAAAAATAGGAGCAAGCGAAACCGAAATTAAGCAAAGAAAGGAAATAATAAAAATCAAAGGAATAGAAAACCAAAAAAAAAAAAAAAAAGAGAGAGAAATATCACTAAAACCTAAAGCGGTTTTTTTTTTTTTTTTTGGTTTTTGTTTTTTAGAAAGATCAATAAAATTGATAAACCTCTGACCAGAGATTAGAAAAAAAAAAAGTAGATGTAAATCACGAATATCAGGAATTATAACAGGAATTACCAATATTAGCAGAGAAGAGACATCAAAACAGATTTTATAGACATTAAAAGGATAATAATGGGATATCATAAACAAATAGTTTGGACTACTTTGATGCGATGAACAGATCTCTTGAAAGACACAAACTTGGCCAGGTGCTGTGGCTCACGCCTGTAATCCCAGCATTTTGGGATACCGAGGCAGGCAGATTACTTGAGGTCTGGAGTTCAAGACCAGCCCGGCCAAAATGGTGAAACCCCATCTCTACTAAAAATACAAAAAATAGCCAGATGTGGTGGCACATGCCTGTAATGCCAGCTACTTGGGAGGTTGAGGCAGGAGAATCGCTTGAAACCGGGAGGCAGAGGTTGCAGTGAGACGAGATCACACCACTGCCCTAGCCTAGGCGACAGAGTGAGACTCCATCTCAAAAAAAAGAGAAAGACACAAACTATCAAACCCCTTTCAAGAAGAAATAGATTACATAGATATATAATATCTAATAAAGAAGTTAAATTTGTAGTTTAAATCTTTGCAAAAAGTAAACTCCAGGCTCAGCAGACTACACTGGTAAATCCTACCAAATATTTAAAGAACAGTACCAACTCTATACAAACTTGTTCAGAATATTAAAGAGAGAATACTTGCCAACTCATTCTATGAGGCCAGCATTATCCAGATGTCAAAACCAGACAAACACAGTATAAGTAAAAAGGTAGTCTGCACTTAAATATTTGTAAAATTTCTCCATCTTGAGACTTACTGTGGCACCCTACAAAATAAAGGTATTAAATGTCTTCTCATACTACCAAAAGAAGTGTTCCCACTCTTGTACCTTCACATATTGTCCCTCAATGCACCCATCTTTCTCTCAGATTTCTCAAAAATGTCTACACAGTTTCCTATTGTAGTATATTCCAACTTGACTTCCTTTGGATTTCAGTAGAGTGGAATTCTTAGCCTTCTTAGTTTACACTGAGTGATTTCATCCCTAACCACTGCGCTTCTATTGTTGCCAAAGCACACTGGGGTGTGAGATGTACAGCTAAGACATTAGAGGCCAGTTTTAGACCCCTATATCCATTCACCTATAAATAGGTCCACCATATGCCCTCTAAACTCTAAAATTCTTTTATTTTTTATTTTATTTATTTATTTATTTATTTATTTATTTATTGAGATGGAGTCTCACTCTGTCACCCAGTCTGAAGTGCAGTGGCGTGATCTTGGCTCACTGCAACCTCTGTCTCCTGGGTTCAAGCGATTCTCCTGCCTCAGCCTCCTGAGTAGTTGGGACTACAGCCACGTGCCACCATGCCTGGCTAATTTTTTTGTATTTTTAGTAGAGACAGGGTTTCACCATGTTGGCTAGGCTGGTCTCGAATTCCTGACCTTAGGTCATCCTCCTGCCTTGGCCTCCCAAAGTTCTGGGATTACAGGCATGAGCCACCACGCCTGACCTTCTCAAATTCAACACATCCAAAAATGAACTCACTACCATCCCCGCAACAGCTGTCATTAGTCCAATAGAGACTATTTTGGTTAGCGGAACCACAAACACCATGTAAACCAAATGAAAACTTTAGTTATGCTAAGTACTACATCTCATTCCTTTTGACTTCACTCACCTCTCAATGAACAACTTCAATTGACTCTATCTCCCTTCTGCTCCTAGTCATATAGGGTAAAACCTACTTCAGAACAGGTTCTTATCATCTTGTACCATTTTCATAGACACACCTTGTATTCTAAACATGTCACACAACATAACACTCCTTCAATCATGTAATGCTGCTTCACGCTTAATCTCCTAATGTGACGGTCTTCCTAACTGCAATGCAGCTTCTTCCAACGTGCACCACCAAGGAGGTGGTGGCAGTGATTGTATTACAGTATTACCAGACAGTAATAGTGGTAGCAGCAACAAATACAACTTACTTAGAGCTCATTATATCCCAGGATCTATGCTAAGTGATTCACAGCAGTTATTTCAGCTAATCCTCAAAATGGCACTGTGAAATCGATGTCATTTTCACTATTTTATAAATTAAGAAACAGTCTTTGAGAGGTTACATGATGCAGTCAAAATCACCTAACTAGTTAGTAGTGTAGCCAAGTCTATCAGACTTCTGACATTATGCTCTGAGTCACTATATAATACTTCCACCACAGAGAACTTCTCACCCTTAAAGGCCAAGCCAAGATTTTGTAAAAGCTCTGACTTCTCAAACAGATGTGCTACCACAGGCCTCTTACAAATTGTAAATGTCTCCCTCACTAGACAATTACTGAAGGCAGATACAATATAGTACTTATTTTAGTAATTCCAGTGCTATTGGTTCATCACAGAACTCAATAAATGTATACTCAATGAATTAATGATAAGATCAACAGTTTCAGTTGAAAACAGATTCCTCATCTCCCACTCCATGTTTTTATAATTAGTTTCAAAACTGAACAGAAAAGAGAGATTTTCAGGCTTTTTAAAATAGCAAACTGTGTATTTCAGCCCCTGGTAAGGGCACTGGGGAGGTCATAACCAAGATTACCCAAATTTGTTGTGTCTGGAGACAGTGGTTCAAATGACCTTTCATAAGTACTAAGGAACTGGAAACTTATGATTTAGATCATTTAAAAGGAACTGATTATAAGAATTAAAAAGTGAATGCTTGTTATGAACTGAATGAGTCTTTCCAAAATATGTTGAAATCCTAACCTCCAATGTGACAGCAACAGGAAGTGATTTGGACTTTGGGAGGTGAACAGGTACTTAGAGGAGAGCCCTCCTGAATGGGATTATAAAAGAGACCCCAGAAAGCTCTCTAGCCCTCTTTCCACCAGGTAAGGGTATAATCAGGGGTCAGTAGTCTAGGGCTCCATACCAGAGCCTACCATACTGGCATCCTAATCTCAGACTTTCAGCCTCCAGAACTGTTAGAAATAAATTTCTGTTGTTTATAAGCCACCCCGTCTATGGTACTTCATTATAGCAGCCCAAACAAAGACAGTGCTTTTTGAGGAAAAAAAAAAAAAAGAAGAGTCATTGTTCTGTGGCGAATTATTAGAAACTAAAAGAAATATGTTTCTGAATACCTTCACCTCCCCCCAAAAATGGGAACAGGTAATAAAAATATGTGATATGGATTTGCTATATTATCTAAGAATATTCAATTCTGCTTTAGAAGATAAGAAAACAAATGGAATAGATGAACACAAAAGAAACATTAAACATTAATAGTAACATAATAGCATCCAAGATGTAGACAAAAAGTCATAGGCTATGTTAAGTATAGGTAAGGAAGCAAGTGGCTCATGAGAGACAGGCAAAATTCAAATGATGTTAAATATGTATAGTAAATGTAAAGTTTGAAATCAGCAAGAACTGTCAAGGACAGAACACATTGAATGTATGATGGAACAAAAAAAGTGTTATTTACAGATAGATGGAAAGACCAACTCAAGATATAATCATACTACCTCTGTATTGGGTCTCTCACATTTCTGCAGATCTTAGAGGAAAGTAGTAATTGCCATTTTATATGAGGCACTGTTTTCAAGATGTTTACATAATTAACAGCCTTGGAAGAGACAGTATCTCAGTTTAGAGCAAAGGGCAGGTTTGTTTACTGTCCAGTACAAGAAAGGTAATGATGCGTTATAAGGCAGAGGTCCGATCTTACTGCCCATCATAAAAATTTTAGGTTCTCTAAGGTTGAGGTTGCTTAACCGGGATGTAAACTCACTGGGATGTAAACTCACAGCATCCACCTGGGTCCTACCTGGATCCTCACTGGGAATACAGAACCCACCTGGGCCTGTTCGTGATGCCCGAATTAAATACCACAGACTAGGTGGCTTAAACAACAGGTATTATTTCTTGGAGTTCTAGAGGCTGGGAAGTCCAAGATCAAGTTGCCAGCCAATTTGGTTCCTGGTGAGGGCTCTCCTCCTGGCTTGCAAATGACTTCCTGCTCCCTGTCTCCTCACACAGTGGAGAGAGAGAATTTCTCTCTCATCATCTTCTTATTAGGCCAAAGTCCTATCAGATTGGGGCTGAACCCTTCTGACCTCATTTACTCTTAATTACCTCCTAAAGAATCTATCTTCAGATTCAGTCACACTGGGGGTTACGGCTTCAACATGTAACTTTTGGGGAAATACATTTCAGTCCATAGCATCTCCAACAAGTCATTCCATGAAACTTGGGGGTGTGAGGGAAATAGACACTAACAAGATGCTTACTCTGCTTGTGCTATAAGTCTTTGTCTCCAACCTTTGTCTGATGTCTTCTGATAGCATCTAAGAAACCATGGCAAGGTAAATTGTTAGCTCGCATGGGAAGGTTAAATTTCAGACCTTTCATAGTTTTTTGTTGTTGTTGTTTTGTTTTGTTTTGTTTTGTTTTTGAGATGGAGTTTCACTCCTGTCACCCAGCCTGGAGTGCAATGGCATGATCTTGGCTCACTGCAACCTCTGCCTCCTGGATTCAAGCGATTCTCCTGCCTCAGCCTCCCAAGTAGCTGGGATTACAGGCATGTGCCATCATGCCCAGCTGATTTTGTAATTTTAGTAGAGACAGGGTTTCACCATGTTGGCCAGGCTGGTCATCAACTCCTGACCTCAGGTGATCCACCCACCCGCCTCGGCCTCTGTAAGTGTTGAGATTACAGGCGTGAGCCACCGCGCCCCGCCCCTTTCATAGTTCTTGACAATCTGGATGATATCTATGTCAGCTTTAAATTGCCCACCCATTGGTAATACCCAGTATAGCCCCACTCTGGCCCCTGTGGGTTTTATCTGCACAAGAAATGTAGAAAAAAACCTGTAACTATTCAGCAGGTTAATTGGTTGGCTCCAGCTATGACCAGGCATAGCTGCTAATGTGTTTCTCTAATAGAGCTGATGTGTTTCATTGGACCAGAACACTTTCCTTCTGTGGTTTCCCTTATACTCAAACCTCAGTTCTGGCACTTGTAACATCAAAGAAAGGCAGATGAGGCAGAAAAAGATACAGGACATATAAATGATACATGAACCAGGACTCAAGAATTCTGATCTTTCTACCTGCTTGCATTTGATCCTAACTATATTAACTTATCCTATCTCTCTTCCATTTCTTCCTATTGAATATGTTAAATTGCTTTAATAAATCATCTGCTTTGAGAAGCTTATTAGATCTGTGAGCCCTTCTGTTCTGTGAAATCTGGGATGACTTGCCTAGTAGTGTACTAGGAGGCAACATTGCATCAGGTAATTTCCCACGGAACAGGTTCATAGCTAACCTTGATCTCACCTTAAACTACCATTGAAAAAAATTATTCTAGGCCACTGGGGAAAAATAGGAAGCTCCATAATTCATTTATTAAGGCAGCATAATGTTAATACCGAAAACTTAAAAAGAGATAAAGAGACTATCAAAAAGGAAAATAATAGAGCATTTTAATCACTGAATAAAGATACAATGCTCTTAAATAATCTATAAGCAAATAGAATTCAGCAGTGTATTACAAGAACAATAAAACATTACCAAGGAGGGTATTTTCTTGGATTGCAAGAGTGTTCAATACCAGGAAATCCGCAACAGGAGATCTACTCCTTATATCAACAAATTAAAAGGAAAACATTATATCATCATTTACTAGATGCTGAAAAGCATTTGATCAAATTCAGGAACCACCACTAAAGAAAAAAGTTAGTACAACAGGAGTGGAAAATATTACGTAAAATAAAGACTTTTTACCAGAAACCAACAACAAGTATTAGTTATGTGATCTAGGATTAATCATGCAGGCTTCTCACCTCAAATGCTTGTTTTAAATTAATTAATGTAGGTACAGCTAGTAAAACAGGGCCTGGCACATTATAAGCACTATGCATGGGTTAGCAATTATTATTACAATAATAATTATCACCAGTCAAATTGCAAAAGTTGTAATAAATGAAATAATAAAATGTAAAACCTGGTATAAACATTGAAAAGCAAGATGAAAATTCATTTGAAATATCCAAAGTACTCTCAATAATTAGTGGAAATATATATAATAAGATAAACATCGAAACTATTAATATTTATTCCCCATTTTAGCAATTAACACAAATATTGAAATTAGAAAAAAAATTTCATTCATAATAGCAGGAAAAACATTACACACTTAGGAATAATTTTAACAAGAAAGGCAGAGAGGGACCATGGGACAAAAAATATAAAACAATTATTAAAGGAACATAAAGTACAATCTGAACACCTAGAAAACTTTTACAATAGGAAGAAAATACCAATAAAATGTAAATTTATCAAAAATCAATATGTATATGAGTTTTATATATTGTAATTAAAATGACAATAGGACTATTTTAAAGGCTTCATAAAGTTATTTAAAGTTTACAAACTATATACCAGAAAATAGCCAATAAAAGGATGAAAACAGAGACTAGTAAGGAGTATTCTACTTTAAACAATATGAAGATAGCATAAAAACAAATATATTTTTAAAACATTAGACTGTAACTTAGTCTGACATTTTCTATTGTTTCTTTTTTTTTCTTTTTTTGCTAAGTGCCAGTTGTGATGAACAAAGCTGATAGCACAGCTTCAAGTGGAATGATAAACACATACGCAAAGCACCTAGACTGTACAGTGGCTTGCACACAGTTACCTTTCTATTGTTCTTCCCATACGACTACATATACAATCTAAAGGCCAAGAGAATTTTAAAACCATAATTGGAACTCAGAAAGTACCAAAAACTATTTATACCTATAACTTTGTAAAATTGTAAAATTAATTAATGGCAAAGATATGACTGATAAAGTCCAATAGTAAAAGATCTGAAAAAGCTATTTTGTGATTAAAGGGTTACTATAATATACAATACTTATAAAATAAAAAATGAATAGAAAATGGATAAAGAATATAAAAGGAATTTCACAGAATTCAAATGTCCAGCATTTTAAAAATGCTGAAGTTTATTAGTAGTACTAAAAAAGACATTAAAATAATTTATACCCCAGAAACAATAAAAAATTAAGAGTTACAATACATTTTGCTGACAAGAATGCAGACAGAAGTGTACATTGTTGGTAGAAGCATGAAATGTAAAATCCCTTTGGAAAGTAATTCAACATTATTTATCAAAAATAAAAATATATATGGCCTTTGACCAAACAAGCTTATGCATAACGAATAAATAGTTTTATTATGTCAACATGTAGGAATGATTATTGTCACATTTTTCATAGTGACAAAAAAATGAAAACAAGACTTTGAAATCCAATGCAAATCACTGGGAAAATGGTGGTATATTTATGATATATCTTCTCCAGTCATTTAAAAGAATGGATTAAAGTCACATAGTTGACTTGGCTGGATATCCACAATCAATATATTGTGGAGAGAGATAAACAAACATACCAAGTTGTATGTATTATATGGCTTTATTTTTGTAAATCAATGACACTCACCCCATACAACATATGTAAGTTTATATGAAAATGAAGAAAAACATGAGAAGATTATGTACTAGGTTGTAAATATATGTTAAGGTGATGCCAGGCACAGTGGCTGACACTTATAATCCCAACACTTTAGGAGGCCGAGGCAGGAAGATTGCTTGAGCCCAGGAGCTTGAGACTAGCCTAGGCAACATCTCTACAAAAAAATACAAAAATTAGCCAGGCATGGTGGCACGCACCCATAGGCTCAGCTACTCAGGAGGCTGAGGTGGGAGGAGCAACTGAGCCTGGGAAGTCGAAGCTGAAGTAAGCCATGATCATGCCATTACACTCCAGCCTGGGCAACAGAACAACACCCTGTCTCAAGAAAAAAAATAAAAGGTGTTCTGGGTGATAGATGATGGGGGCAAGAAGGAAGAGGAGAAAGTCAAGAGAAAGAAAAACAGGATTCATAAAAGTAAAATGCACATGCTAACAAAAAACAAGCAATGAGTAGATTATATTTATAATAAGTTGTATGTATATTCACAAACACACAAAATCTGAGTGACAGCAGGTATGTCATTATTTTCTAAATTTTTTTCTATGTCATATTAATAGTATTTGTATAAATTAGAATTCCCTTATCCACTTGGAAGTATGTTTCAAGACCCCCTAGTGGACACCTGACATCACAGATAGTACCAAACTCAATTGTTGTCAGTTGGAACATGGTTTTCTTCAGACTTTCCAGTATCCTTAAATGCCAATCTCTGTGACCTCTGCCACAAACATGAATAGTGTCAATCAGTTCACATTTGTTAATGTATTTTTATGTTGATATAAACATAGTCCTTTCCTAGATAGTATTTTTTTCCTTTGATTTTACTTCATTCATAATTCATATCAAAAAGAGCAATCTTTAAATGAGACAAATCAATTCCTTATAATATATCCTTCCATTTTCAAAGCCTCGCACATGTAAGAATTAAAATAAGAGAAAACCTTTAGAAGTTTAAATCCATTATTCTTTTTTTTTTTACTTAAAATTTTATTAAGGTATGGAAAATATTTGGTAAAATACAAAAATAACAGGTGTGGAACTTGATGACTTCTAATAAATTCAGACATCTATGTAATCACCATCCTATCATAATATAATATTTCCATCATCCCAGAGAGATTGCTAATATCGCTTCACTGTCAACATCTCCTGTAAACATTCACTGTTCTCATTTCTTTCACTTCTGATTAGTTTTACCTAATCTAGAGAATGATACACATGGAATCATACATCATGTATCCTTTGGCTTCTTTCACTCACCATAGTGTTTCTGAGCTTGTTCCATGTTGTTCTCTGTATTGATAATTCTTTTTTTTTTTTTTTTTTTTTTTGAGACAGAGTCTCGCTCTGTCACCCAGGCTGGAGTGCAGTGGTGCCATCTCAGCTCACCGCAAGCTCTGCATCCTGGGTTCACGCCATTCTCCCGCCTCAGCCTCCCGAGTAGCTGGGACTGCAGGCGCCCGCCACCATGCCCGGCTATTTTTTGAATTTTTAGTAGAGACGGGGTTTCACTGTGTTAGCCAGGAGATAATTCATTTCTTTTTATTGCTGAGTAGTATTGCATTGTATAAATGTAACACGATTGGTGTATCCACCCTTCTTTTAACATACAAGTAGTTTACTAAGAATAAAGTTGATGTAAACATTTGTGTACTAGTCTTTTTGTGAACCTTGTGTCTTCAGTCCTCTTGGACAAATATTTAGGAGTGACACTGCGGTTTCATAGGATAGGTGGTATGTTTAAGGTTTGAGAAACTGTCAGAACAGTTTTCAAAACAGTTGCACTGTTTTACACTCCCATCTGCAATCGATAGGAGTTCCAGTTCCTACACATCCTAGCTAACATCTGATGTTGTCAGTCTTATTAATTTTAGCTATCCTAATGTGTAGTAGTGTCTCCTGGTGGTTTTTCAAGACAACAAATGGTGCTGAGCATTTTTTCAGGTGCTTATTGGCCACTCACTTGCCTTCCTTTATCAAGTCCCTAATCTAATCTTTTGCCTATTTGCTTTATTGAGTTGTCTTTTTATTATTGATTAGCTCATATTTAGTAGACACAAGTTTTATTAGACAAATACATGGAAGATATTTTTTCCCAGTTTGAGGCTTGCCTGTTCATTTCGTTAATAATCTAATATTGAGGAGATTTAATTTTCTTGAAGTCTCTTTTCTTCTTCAATAGTACATGGGTCTTGAAAAGACATCTTTTGCAAATGTATTTTTTAAAGGAAGCTTGTCAATTTCTTGAAATGACCTACTGGGAATCTGAATGGGATTGAGTTGAATTGATAGATAAATTTGGGGAGAAATGACATCTTTATGATACTGAGTCTTATAATCAAAGAACTTGTCATATCTTTCCATTTATTTAGGTTTTATTTATTTTTTTCTTAGAAATATTTTGTAGCTTTCGGTAGGTCTTACACATATTTCAATAAATTATTCCTAAGTGTTTTATGTTTATTGTTTATATTGAATACAAAATATATTAAATTTATATTCTTGAATTGTTCATAGAAAAACAATTTTTATGCCCATCAATGGTAGACCAGATAAAGAAAATTTGGTACATATACACCATGGAATACTATGCAACCATAAAAAGAATGAGATCATAATCTTTGCAGCAACATGGATGGAGCTAGAAGTCATTGTCCTAAGCAAACTAACGCAGGAACAGAAAGCCAAACACCACACATTTTCACTTATTTGTGAGAGCTAAACATTGAGTACTCATGGACACAAAGAAAAGAACAAGAGACACTGGGGCCTACTTGAGGTTAAAGGGTGGTGGAGGGTACCTATGTACCTACTGGGTACCATGCTATATGATAGTATAATAGTATACCTATTGTATACCATCTTGTACTTGGATGACAAAATAATATGTACACCAATCTAAATTGTGTTTTAGCTATGTATTCATTTTCTTTAAAAACATAGAGACCTACTTAGGTTATTTATTTTTAATTAAATAAGCTTTAGAAGTTTCTATCTTTCCAGGAATTTGTTCATTTGAGTTGTCCTATGTATTCTTTTTATGGCTATAACATGGATAATGATGTTATCTTTTATTCCAATATTGGTAGTTCGTACCTTCTCTGTTTTTTATTAATCTGATTAGATGTTTATCAATCTTATCAAACTTTTTAAAAAACAGTTTTTGGTTTCACTGGATTTCTGGTTTTTTAAAGTTGAATTTTTTCCTTTTATCTTTATTATATCCTTCCTTATGTTTACTTTGAGTTTAATTTGCTCTTCTTCTAACTTCTTAATGAGCCTCAGATACCTGATTTTAAACTTTTCTGTTGTTCTCATATATTGTTATTTATAAAGATATAAATTTCAGAGTTACCAGTTTTCCTCTAGGTACTGTTTTATCCATATCCCACAAATTTTGATATATTATCTTTTCCTTTCACTTTTATTGTGGAGATTGGGTTTCACTATGTTGCCTGGTCTGGTCTTGAACTCCTGGCTTCAAATGATCTTCTCACCTCAGCCTCCCAAAGTGCTGGGATTACAAGCATGAGCCATGGTACCCAGCCTCTATTTTCATTATGATTTTTAAATACTTTCTAATGTCCCTAATGGTCGCCTAACGCGATTTAAGAATATGTTGTATAAGTTGAAATATTTTGGATTTCCCAGATATCTTTATTACTTTGATTTCTAGTTCAATTGAGTTATGAATAAAGAATATAATCTCTGTTATTTGAATTCTATTAAATTAGTGCACCCTTTTTATAACCAAACAAATGGTCTTCACAGTAAATACTGCACTTGCATTTATAAGGATGAGGAAATTCTGGAGTTAAAGGTGATGTTTTATCAATCTCAATTAGGTTAAATTGGTTGATAGTGTTCATGAATTCTATGTAATTACTGACAATGCCTATTGTTCTATCAGTTACTAATAGAAAAATTTTGAAATCTCAAATATAACTGTGAATTTAAATATTACCCCTTCAGTTTGCTTCACATTTAAAATCTCTATTATTTGATGGTATATTAATTATTACTGCTGTAACAAATTACTACAAATTTAGTGGCTTACACAACACGAAATTATTATCCTACAATTATAGAGGACAGAAATAAAAAATGTTCCTTAATGGGCTAAAACCAAATCTGAGTTCCTTTCGGGGCCCCAGGAATGGTGTCATCTATAAGGAACAGGCTTCCACCAGACACAAAACCTGCCAGTGCCTCAATCTTGGTCTTTTCAGGCTCCAAAACAGTACGAAAACAAATTTCTCTTGTTTACAAATTACCTAGACTTAGGTATTAATATTTTGTTAGAGGAGCACAAATTCACTAAAAAAGAAATTGTTATTAGGAGTGGAATATTGCTACAACATATATCTAAAAATTTAAAGCAGTTTTGGAACTGGGTAATGGTTAGCGACTTGAATATCAGTTTTGAAGTAAATGCTGGGAAAAAAGCCTGTATTACCATGAATAGAGTCTTAAGGTCAATTCTGTTGAGGACTCAGAAGAGGAGAGCTATAGAGAGCCTGTTTGAGATTATCTAAGTGGTGGTGAACAGAATGTTGGCAGGAATACAAATGGTAAAGGACATTCTGTTTTAGTCTGACATGAAAATGAGGAACATCTTACTGAAAACTGAAGGGAAGGCTATCCTTTTTACAAAGTGGCAAAGAACTTGGTTAAATTGTATATGTCCTAATGCTTTATGGAAGACAGAATTCAAGAGGGCAAATTCACTAAAATTCAAGAGCACAAATTTACTAAAAAAGAAATTATTATTAGGAGTGGAATACTGCTACAACATATATCTAATTTTTAGATATATATTGATATATCTAAATTTAGATATATAGATACAAATATAATTTTAAAGATATATATTGTAACAATATATATCTATGAACTAGGGCATTTTACAGAATAAATCCCTAAACAAGAGTGTTCAAGATGCTGCATCGCCTCTCTTCGCTTACAGTAAAATGTGAGAAAACAGAAATGAGTTAAAGATGGTATTTATAATCAAAAGGGATACAGAATGTAAAGATGTGAAAAATTTTTGGCCTGGTCATGTAAAGAATTAAAAAAAAAAAAAAAAAGCCTGTTCAGCAAAGAAAACCAAGGGCATGGCCATGTGGCCATCTGACAACATTAGTATGAATAGAAGGAAGTCAGATGCTATTCATCAAAGTAATGCAAGAATGACTCCCCAAAGCATTTCAGAGATCTTTGAGTCTGCCACACCTATTACAGGCCCAGAGTGCCAGGGCCCAAGGGTAGATCTTTTTCAAAGGAGGGGCCCACAACACCACAGGGGCTCAGGGCACTCGTGGTAACTTGGGGCTCACTAGCCAGCACAGCTCAAGTCTCTTGCTTCCCACATTCCAGTACAGTGCTCTTTGGCCACCCTAGCTATAGCTGAGGAAGGGCCAGGTGCAGCTCAGGCCACCTCTCTGGGGGACCTAAGTGATAAGCCTCAGCAGCATCCATGTGGTGCTAATTCTGCAGGCCCACAGACTGCAATAGCTGTAGAGGCATGGCTTTCTCCACCTAGATTTTAAAGAATGCTTCCAAGAGTCTCATGGCCAAGGCAGAAAACTGCTACAGGAGTGGGGCCACTGAATAGAGCCCTGACTAGGGCAATGCCTAGCAGAGCCATGGGGTTGGGACCACCAAAGACAGCACCCACTAGAGCAATGTCTACCGGAGTTGTAGGACCTGTCCCACAACTGCATTTTGAAGGTAGTAACTTGTTTGATTTCACAGGTTCAGAGCTGAAGGGCAACTTGCTAAGGATAAAACACAACTTTCAGTCTCACTCAGTCTGACATGGATGGCATCTAGATGATATTCAGGACGTTAAACTTTTGAGACAGAAGGAGTTAAGACTTTTGGTGCTATTGTGATGGAATGAATGTGTTTTGCATGTGAGAATGACATGTATTTTGGGGTGGGAATGCTATAGTCTAAATTTCCCCAAAAATTTATGTGGTGAAACTTAATCTCTATTGTATTGGACAGTGTGGTCTTTGGAGGTGATTAAGTCGTGAGGGATCTGCCCTTATGAATGGGATAAATAACTTTATAAAAGGGCTGCAGGTTGCAGGGGTCACTCTCTTACCCTTTTTCCATGTGAGGACACAGCAGCAAGGTGCCATGATGGAAGCAGAGAGCAGCCCTCACCAGACACAAATGCTATTGACTTCACCTTGGAATTCCCAGCCACCAGAACTATAAGAAATAAATTTCTGTTCTTCATAAATTTACCCAATCTCAGGCATTTTGCTACACCAGCACAAATAGAGTAAGGCAGGTGAGAAATGCCCTAGTTGACATACCCTATGAGGGATTATATGAGATCCAGATGATATCACTAGTGATAGTAACTTCATCACTTGATTAAGGTAGAATTAGCCAGATTTTTCCACTGTAAAGTTACTATAATTCACGTTGCATACCCTTTTCTATGGAAATGTGTCAGTGAATCTTGACTGTCCTCAGAGGGAGGTGGGAAGAGCAGGAATTAACTTCCAGCTCCCAGAATGGGAAGTATCTATCTATCTATCTATCTACCCATCCATCCATCCATCTATACACAAGTATATACTAGATTTTAAAGTTTTACAATCTCTGTCACTTCTAGGACTCCACTATTGAATGATGTTTCTCCTAGATTAGGATGATATTTTCCCACTTCTTTGCATGTCTAGTCATTTTGTGTATTAGACATTACGGACTAACAATTATTTTGTCTACATCTTGTTGTCCTACCTTAGAGAATAAAGAAGTTTTGTTCTGGCTAATGGGTAATTTAATTGTGAATCAGATGGTTCCTTTTCAAGGCTGTTTAAGCTTTATTAAGACAAGTATAGAATACTATATATTATCTAAGGATACAGTAGAGTGCTTATAGTGTCCTATAAGCACTTCTTATACACGGTCATAAAATAGAATAATTGGGGCAGGATGGGAGTAGCAGAAATTAATTTTTTCTTATAGTTACATCACTAACAATCCATACTACCTTCCTGACACTACTTTACACCTAGGCAAATGATTGTCCTCCATAGTTTTTCACACAAAAATTAATCTATGGGCTTCTTGCAATGTTTATTTCACCATAATTTTACCTTAATAAACATGAACAGAAGAGTGGACACAGGGTAATATGGCCAGGCTAATTTGAATCCTGGACTTCCCAAGGGATAAACCAAAACCAATGGCACAAACCTTGATTTCACTGCGCTCTACCCAATAGAAAATAAACCAGCCCAAGCATAAAGCAGCCCAAGCATTATTCAGGAATTTTATACAGTTATCTATAATGGGATCTTTGCTTCTTAAACTTTATTATATTTGCTAAGGGCCTCCATAGTCTGTAGGTATATTTTTCACTGATAATGAAATACAGTAGAAAATATCCTGAGGAAAAAATATTTAAGCTTTATACTCAACCTGAAAGTAGATTGTCCTTTCAACTTGCAAATATTGTGTATTTTGAAAAACTGTCTATAAACTAGCAATTAGTCCCATTGAAATTTAAAAAGATTAATTAGATGCCAAAGTTTTCTCATAAATTACTATTTGATTCAAAAAGTGACTGAACCATTTAAGAATTCTGAATTCTAATCTTCAAAGGCCAAACATCCTCTTAGCTTCTTCCCATCTCAACTCCAAAGCTTGACAAAAGCAATCATTTTTATAGAGGTTAACATTAATTCAAAATTTCTAAGCAAAGAGTAACCTATATACATCTTGATATTTGTTTGGAAAGTTTAGGAACTCTTTAATTAATTGTCCAATTACAAAGGTCCAATTCTACCAGGAGAAAATATCTGTTAAAATAGATTTCAATTCTATATGTACTGAAAACAGACTTATGGACAATAACATTTTTCTATTTATGTCTTTATGAAGTATTATCAGCTATGAAGTGAGCATCAGAAGACACTGTGAATAGTCTACATATTTTTAAAAAACTGAAGAAAATATTATTTTATGCTGTTCCTATGCAGCAGATGACATACTCTGGCTTCCTTTTTTTTTTTTTTTTTACTAAGAGAACACATTTTGATTTCATAGTTTTTCCATTATGTTCTTTTTTTTCATAGCTCCAAAGATTCATTACTTTGATAACCATTTATCAGCGACTCAAGTTCAATCTATAATACCTATTGAAATAGCAAATAATTCAGCCTCAGTGTCTGTGTGTGGGAAAATGGGCTGTGTGCTAGATAAATGGCCTACCTGCCTCTGACACAGATTAGGTCATCATTCAAACTAACTACAGATCTCTAGAACAAATACAAGGAAATACAGGTTCACGTTAGCTGATGTTTGTGTTTTAGAAACATTCTTCCTTTTAGAGTTACAACATCATCAAAGTATCATGGCACAGGCTTGAAAAACCAAGATTCAGTAATGTAATGATAGAGATATTTCACAATTTTTACAAAAACACCAATTATGCAACCCATACTTATATCTGATTGCTCTTTTACACTAGGGCATCTTATAAAAAACCCCTGCTATTTCCGTCTGAATGAAAGTATATAAACTATATTATGCTAGGTTGTACGCAAGGAAAGCCATTACAGACATACATCTCTTTCCATATATAAATAAGCTCTATTTTATTCCTCTCAAATTTCCAATCTCTTTGGTCTTGCTGTTAGAAGAAAGAAGTAAACATTATTTACAGAAGGAAACCAGTTGGCTACCCAGACCAATCCTCACAGGGTATAATTATCTTGGTAAATTCAGCAAAATATAGTTTACATTACTTTTACAGATTCAGAAATAAAGTGTTATTACAAAGAAAGCTTCATTTGTGAGGAATATATTTCTTTTAAACAATTATACAAAAATCAAAATACAGAATAATGACTTTTAAGATCTATAGAAAGCAAAATTGCCAATGAGGAGACTAGACAAAGAGTAAATGCCTTTTGTACAGAGAAAAAAGAAAGGAAGAAAAGAAGGTCAACTAAATTCATAATGACAGTTTACTGATTTAAAATAAGAAATTATAATGGCTGTTTTCTGGTTAACCATGGCAGAGTGACCTTACATTTTTATCTATCCCCTTGCCCTATGGCAGACTTTGAAGGTTACATCCCTTAATTTCCATTTCCAAGCCTATTTTTCCCTGCATTCTTCTATAAGAGATGTTTACCTTCCTCTATAATATCCTCATTTGCAGTTACAGATTGTAAAAACAGTCTTAATGAGATATACAGAAAAAAATTGATAAGGGAGATTGTGGGACAAGCATCAGTTTCTCAATAAAGAGGTGGATAAATATGTTATAGCCATTCTCTCTTCACTTTCTCCCTTCTATTTAAACTTTTTATTATGAAAATTTTCAGACCTACACAAAAATAGACTAGTATAATGAAACCTTTATATATCTATCAAACAATTTCAATAATTTTGCCAAATTTGTGTCATCTATTTCCCTTGTGACTTTTTTCCTTTTGGAACGTTTTAAAGTAAATCACAGATATTATAACATTTCATCCATAAATTCTTCAGTATGGATTCCTAACAGATGAGGACTTCTATTTTTAATTAACATAAACATGATGCCATTATAACGTATAACAAAATTAACAATTTATTAAAATTATCTATGTGTAAAAATCCTGATTGTCTCAAAAATATATTTTTATATTTAGCTCTTTCCAAACAATAATCAAACAAGATCTATATATCACAACTCACTGATATGCTTTTCAAGTTTTTAATCAATGAGAGAATATCTCTCTTCCTCTTTTCTGCTACAATTTTTTTTTTTTTAAAGAAACTGAGTTATTTGATCTATAGAATTTACCACATTCTGTATCTGGCTGATTATTTCTTCATGGTATCATTTAATTTGTTTTTGTATCCACTATTCTTGGAATCAGAAATTTCTCCAAAATGAGATGCAAGCATCTCATGAAATCTGCTCAGTGATTTCCAAGAACAGTTTTGCTTTCTCAGTATAGAAGGTTTTTGACCATACTTTTATTTCTAGATTATTTAAAAATTGAATCCCACATATCTACATCTCTGCCAGAGGGCTCTGTATCTGAGAAAAGTACTGGCTGAACTAAGAACATAATTTTAAAATTCTGAAGGCAAGTGATGCTCAACCTGAAGTTCTATACCCAATCAAACTATCAACCAAACATGATGGCAGACTAAAGATTATTTCAGATGTTCAAAAACTTAAAACACACACCCCCCAATTATATCCTATGTACTTCTTAGGCATTTATTAAAGGATGAGCATTACCAAACAAGGGATAAATAAGACAAAGAAAAGGAAGAATGAAATCTAAGAAATAAAGAATCCAATTTACAACATAAATCCTGAAATGACAGCTATGAGCTATGTATATTAGGCAAACAATCTGAGAGGAGGATAACTAAAATGTACTGGAAATTGCTTTTTTTTTTCTCAGCACCATCCTGTTCTTCTAAGCTCTATCTTGAATAATGGGAACTGAAAACTTATAAACTATGTTTCCTACACTTCTTGCCAGCAGGTTTTTCACTTAGAGCCCACAATGGAAGAATTTTGTCCAATATTTAGATGGCAGAAGAAAATGAGAAGCCTTGTTCTCCAGGGACAACTGGGGGCAGATGAAGTGGCTTCCAGGTGCCAAAGACAACTGACCTAAGTAGCTGTGGTTCACCTGTTTCCTGTACTACCACATTTCTTGAAAACCAGCAATGATTTTTTTTCTGTTGGCCTGTAATTTTATGCATTAATTTATTTCTTTTTAAACTAAGTAACGTAGTTTCTACTTTCCTGACCTAACCTCAAGTGATTCAGGAATTCTTTAGGTAAAAATACAGAAGTGATGGATCATCTGATGTTTGAATAATAACCATTACTTATATAGTCACTGTACTGTAAACATCAACTTCTAATTTTATTTAGATTGTGGTATACCTATATTTGTAGGATAGGGATAGGGAAAAATGTGTGTGAGAAATATGATGATCAAGAATGATACATTCTTAATTTCCCTAAAAGGAAGTCTATACACAGTTTAAAGGTCCTAAGTTTTTTAAAATAGCAGCATAAGCCTCACCTGCCCCCACTCCCTGCCTTTTTTCTTTTAGGCAGTAAGGTTGTCTTAGGAGAGTGAGTCAAGAAACGAGGCAGAGGATTGATTTTAGGTAATAAAAAGCTTTTCAGCATCATCGATTTTTTAGGTAGGTAATATCTTACTTTGTTAAAAAGGATTTTTAAAAAGGGGTTAGCAAAGAAAAAGAAAATAAGAAATAGACAAAGTTTTAAAACAAACATAAAAGATGCTGGCAAAATAACTGGGAAAATGGCTGCAAAATACATTTGCAAAATAATGACCTGAGTCCACTGACTGTGACATTTCTCCCTCTCTCTATATATTTATATGTGATGCTAAATTACAATTAAATGTGTGCTTGTTTTTCATCTGGTATGCACATAACCAAATGAAGGAAGTTGAGCAAAATAATTTAAATTTGTAATATATTTAGCTATGACAGCCTAAAACATTTTTCTCTACATGAGACCATACATGTCACCAGGACTTATGGGTTTAAAAGGTTTCCTCTACCTCAGAAAGAACATATATTTTCATATATCAAAATCATTGGCAGTGACTCTGTTTATGGCTCCTAGAATTGACCAGTTTCCCAAATAATTGGTTTATTGGCATATAGAGGTCTGTGTGTCTATCAAACAGGTTGTAGATTAAATCTAACTCATCTGGAAGCCACTCTTTACCTTTACGGTGAGTATGTACGTTTCCTCTCAAATCTATTTTGTGAGGATCTATTAATTAAATTTCCAGGCATCAAAGTATTTCGTTAATTAGGAGTGGTAACAGGAGTGGGGATGTCACTGTGTTCCCATGTAAAACAAACAATATTAGCTTATATTAAAAGCAATAATATGACCAGGTGAGGTGGCTCACGCCTGTAATCCCATCACTTTGGGAAGCCGAGGGGGGGGGGGGTGGATCACAACGTCATGAGTTCAAGATCAGCCTGACCAACAGGGTGAAACCCCATTTCTACTAAAAATATAAAAATTAGCTGGGCATGGTGGCACATGCTTGTAATTCCAGCTACTCGGGAGGCTGAGGCAAGAGAATTGCTTAAACCGGGACCCAGGTAGCGGACGTTGCAGTGAGCAGAGATCATGCCACTGCACTCCAGTCTGGGCTACAGAGTGAGACTCCATTTCAAAATAATAATTTAAAAAATGTAAAAAAAGCAATAATCAAATAATCAGCTTCAGACAAAGTAGACTGTAATAATCAGTACACTCTTTCCTTTTTCTTATGAAAAATTCAGAACATACAAATAGAGAGAAGAATACAATAAATTCCCATGTAGCCATCACCTAGATTCAATAATTTTTTTATTCTGTTGATCTTGTTTTATCTATTTCGCATTATACTTTTCTTTCTAGAGTATTCAAAAACTAATCTCGGACATCATGTTATCTCATAATCCTTGCATTCTAAAACGCAGACTAAGCCATCCTTGACTATTTTGGCAGGAATTAATATTTGGATAGATATTTAAATATTCTCAAATTTAATATGTGAAATCAATTGTTCTGACATAAGAAGAAACACATATTAGGTGATGTCATATATGCTCTTCATGGTTCATACAAATTCAGAAAACAATTGAAGAGAAGAATTGTCCAACCTCAGGTGTGAACCATGAAGGATGTCAGCCCTTTCAAGGCATCTATTCTCTTAAGAAGATACAAAAGACTGAGGAAGCAGAAAAGTATAGAGGAAAAAAGGTGATCTAAGAAAAGAATCATCAAGGGAGTACAGAAAATCTGAACTTAGAGATAAACACTTATATTACTTAGATACTCTGGATGCCTAAAAATGAGACTATCATAGTAGACATTGTTCGGGCTCTCCTCATATCCCTTGGAAATTTCAACAATCTCCTGTAGACTTCCATCTGGCAGTATCTACACATCCATTTGCCTGAGGGAGCACTGGTTAGACATGGAATAATTTTCTGAAGTCGGTGTATAAATATCACAGCTCCCTCAACTCTCTCAGTTGGGATAATTATGTGTTATATTTTGTAGGGTTTCCAAAAGTTACCCTGTAGGATTAAATTCATCTCTGGTAGCTGGCTTATTATGAGCCCATTATTGTTTCCCTTTTCCCTGTTCCATTTTCCCACTTTCCTGCTAGCGTCACCAGCTAGTGTCAACTACTTGCACTGGAATTCCTGTTTCACTATCTCAAGTTGGGGAAACCTGACACAATTACTAAACAAGATTCCTTTCTTGTTCTTTTAGATGAGCAAAAAAGGAAAAGAAAGACCCTGTATTAGGTATTTTACAAAAATTATCTTAGTAAACCCTTATAATGATAACGTGAAGTAAGAATTATACAGATAGGGAAGCTCAGGAGTTGTGTCCGTGATCTCAGCATTGGGATCTGAATTCAGAAATAAAGTAAGATTAGGAAAAGTACCAGTGACATGAACTCAGTAAACCTGAATTTCCATATGCCCTGTCTCCCAAGCCAATCTCACCCAGTGTTATTTCCTCAAAGCACTGTAGTATGTGAAATTATCTTGTATATCCGTTTGTTTACTTATTGCCTCTCTCTCCCACCCACTTTAGAATGGAAGGTACATAAGATCAAGGATTTTGTCCTTATTGGCATATCTCCAGAGCTATGGGTACATTTAGACACAAATTAATATTTTCTAAATGAATAATTCAGAATAATTCTTAAAATCAAAATATTTTGGCTTATATTTCGTAACTCATCTTTCCCAGATTTCTTGCAACTCAATCCTACTTTGCTGATTTTCCAGAAACACCATGTTTCCTTGCTATTCCAATCACACTCCTGCCTCCAGGCTTTTCCATTTACCGTTCCCTCTGCCTAGAATGTTCTTTCGTTAGACAGCCCTCATGGCTTCTTCTCTCATTTCATTCAGATCTCTTTTATTGAAGAGACATTATTGCTTTCCTTTGTCCTTAGTAATTATCACCATATGACATACATGTTTATTTCTATGTCTATACCCACAAGAATATAAGCTCAACAAGAGGAGAAGGTTGTCCACATTTCTTCACTGGTATATTATCGATACTTAGAATAAATTTTCTAGCATGTAATAGGCACTCAACAAATTTTGATGAATGACTGGATAGGCACAATATAAATTTAAACTGTCATGAAATCAACAACCTCCATAAAATTATTTTGGTTTTCTGAAATCATCTTCAAAAGTAGCAATACAAAACATGAAACTGAAAGGCCCAGTTAAAGTTAAGTGACATTCCATGCTTAACTGTAACCAATATCCAAGGGAAGGACTTAGATTCTCCTAATTAAAGTAAGACACAGGACATGGACTCAAAAGACACTTTCTAGCTCTCACATGTAAGAAATCCCAGCTTCTGTACTAGATCTCTACCATGCGTATCATTTAAATATAAATGAAAACTTCACACACATTTGATTAAATGTCCTCTTGTTAGTTCTAGCTCAGTTTTGCAGCCGCAAATGTTAATTTTCAACAGTTTAGTGAAAACTGAAGAATAAAGCCCACTTTTCAAATGGCATGTTCTTACAGATCATATAGAGGACTGTCATTCTCATCTCCCAATTGGAGCTTGATTGATTACTCCTTTTCCTTATGTTCATTAATCTCGTCACCTTATCTTTTATACCACTTCATTTTAGCAGAAAGGTAATAATAAAACCCTCATCCATTATCCTTGTACTCATCTAGTCAAGCGGAAATGGTTAATAACATGCTACAAATTGAACTTCAATCACCTCATTTTCTCCTTTGTTGAATACACATTAAAATATATTCCAAAACTGCAATTTGTTTTACAGGAGAATTTGTGTTATATTGCTACAGACAACTAAAATTAAATGTTTCTCAGTTTGGTTATTAAATACATCCAAGTGCTCTTTTATCAATAATACTAAAACATTAACTCATTTTATTAGGGTATAATAATACAAGAGACTTATCTCCTAGAACACAAAGACATCTAGACTACCTAATAGTATGTGTTATACGATAGGGTCATTTATCTCTTAAAAAAATACCAGTGATAATTTATGAATCGGTATATTATTACAAATGAAATTGCTCTCTGTTTTTAAAAGTTAATTTGTTTACATGCAACCTTATCTCGAAATGCAAGCCCTATTAGCAAAGACGTCTATAACTGTCATATAAAACAGAAAGAGAAGAATGGGCATATACATAAAATAGACTTAATAATTTAAGATTTTAAAACTATGACCACTGAAATAAATTAAATTTAACATGTAATTAGAGTTTTCAAAAGAAAAAAGAAAAAACTGACTTCTGAAATTACACAAGATTTTTATATACATCAAATATTTGTTGAACTGATATCTGATAGTCTTAAAAATACTGAGAGGAAAACAACTGTCCTTTTGGGAAAAAAGAATTTTCTACTAATATGTGTAGGTATCTTCTATCTATTTATAAATGGACATGCTCACCAACTGACTAAAACCTGGACTTACAGCAAATGCTGAAAAACTTAAACAGATAATCAAGGCTCATTGTCTATTATCTTCCTACCATACTGAAAAAAAATGTTCTTCTGAATCTAGAAAAAAAATGTTAACAACTGACAATATCAGTATTTGAGCACCCAAACTATACTACTTAATAAACTCATTTTTTTTTGTTTTGACAGAGTCTCAGTCACCCAGGCTGCAGGGCAGTGGCAAGATCACTGCTCACCACAGCCTCAACTTCCTGGGCTCAAGCAATCCTCCCATCTCAGCCTCCCAGGTAACTGGCCACATGCCACCGCATCTGGCTAATTTTTTAATTTTTTTTAAGAGACGGGGTTTCACCATATTGCCCAAGCTGGTCTCTAACTCCTAAGCTCAAGCAATCTGCCTCCTTGGCCTCCCAAAGGCTGGGATTACAGATGTGAGCCATCATGCCCAGCCAAAACCCATCTTTTTATCTTTTTTTTTTTTTTACTGGGAAAGATACATACATACAGAGATACATACACACACACACACACACACACACACACACACACACACACACACTGCTGCTGCTATTGTTGTTTGCAGGGCATGTGTGCCAGTTATCAATTTATCACCTCTTAGTTCCATATTTACCCTTCATTATCTGCTCTGAAGTAATGAACCTGGATACTGTAAGTATTTCTCCTCTGCAGTAGCATGATGTTATTGAGCTTTTTCAACAGGCAGCCCTGGAGGGACGCTGCAGGATGAAAGCAGTTTCTTTCCCCCGTTCCAGTGTGCTCAACTCATCAGGCTTCCACTCAGACATTAGCTAATGAGTATTAATACTGAGTGCCTGAAATGATATTTTGGCAAGTTTGCCTGACCTAAGAGTCACAGAGATCACAGTGGCTGATAAGTCAATCTCCATTCCACCACCTTCTGTTTTATGGCAGAATATGCCATAAAACGACCCTATGGCCATCCCATTTGGCTCAGCCATGAAGATGCCGGATTCTATGATCTGCAGGCCCACGTCAAATCTCTCTACCCCAGTCCTTGCCTTTTCCTGTTGTTCAGCATGAATACCATATGAATTTGCCCTTCCCCTTTCTCAGAACCAAAAAAGGATGAAAGATTGAAATGCTGTTTTTAAAACATGTATTCCTTTCTATCCATTAAATTGTTTCACTATAAAATATACACATAGATAATATATAATAATTACAAAGTTATATTTTATAAGATCATTGAGTCAAGGCCTTGGTTTTTCCAGAATACAGAATAGTAGTATACCAAATGTATACATTATTGTTCACATAGAAGACTTTTTAGTACATCATCCAGTATTCCTAACATACAAAGCTACCATCTTTTTTGCAAGATTTACACGTTTTGCTTTAGTGGAAAGTTTTTAAGATACTTGTCATGTCAGGCATGAATTACCTGTCATAGTTACATTATGTTCCCCACAAATAATCCTTCTTTTCTTTAAACTGTACAAAACAAAACAATATTACAAAAACAATATCTTAAATGTTTTTAGATACTTTTTTCCTACAAAAAGCTGTAAGGACATGCTACTAAGTTTATATTACATATATTACATATGTTCCTTTTAAAGAGACAGGAAGAATTAACATTTAACATTATTTAGCATGTGAAAATTGGAAAGGAATCAATCAATAAGCCTAGGTATGCAACAATTTTTATTTCCCCCTCTAAACATTCTTAAACTATATCAGATGCCATTGCCTATAAAAATGAATTTATCAATTTAATGAGGATTTAGGCAGATTAGTTGCTTAATGAGAACTCCAGCTAATGTGGTAGAGGTTTTGTTTCAGTGCTAACAAAATCAGTGTGATAAAACTGTGATTAAACTGATGAGAGCCCATTTCTTTTTAAAATCATTATTTCACATAATTAGTGTTAAATAGCAATATGCAATCATTTAAAAATATATTTGTTTATACCTTTTATATTTTAATGCTTTTATATTTAGACATAATAGTTTCAATATTTTACAATCCTGAGACTTCTCCTCTTACCTTTATCTATTGTGTATTATTTTGTTTTGTTTTCTTAGAGATAGTGTCTTGCTCTGTTGCCCAGGCTGAAGGGGAGTGGTGCAAGCCTTGCTCACTGCAGCCTCGAACTCTGGGGCTCAAGTGATACTCCCACCTCAGACTCCTAAGAAGCCAGAACTACATCCTATGTCACTATGCTTGGATAATTTTTTTCTTTATTTTCTGTAAAGATGGCGTCTCACTATGTTGCCTAGGCTGGTCTCTAATTCCTGGACTCAGGTGGTTCTTCCATTTTGGCCTCCCAAAGCACTGGGATTACAGGCACAAGTCATGGCACCCAACCTACTGTTCTGTTTAATTGTTTAACTCATTTTTCTTGGTTTTCTCTCCTTCTTTGTTCTCTTTCTATATTTACACAAATACATAATGTCAACATCTAAACAAATACAAATTACAATTCACACAAAAACTGTAATTCCCAATTTATTGGCTAAAAGAAAACTCTATTATCTAAAGCTTTCTTCTTAGCTGGGTAATGCTTTGGTTCATAGATTAGAGAACTATCTACCTTAAAACAAAGACTTTTTAAAAATGAAAATAGAAAACATCTTTAAACATTTTACATTTTCCTATGTTCTTTCTTAAATAACCTAAAAGGTCAATAAGAAAGAGATATTTTGTACTATAAAATACTTTCGTTCTTAAGACAAGGATGCTGTGGCCCATACATTTGCTAGTATTACTCTTACTGACTCTCAGAGGTGGTGTAGTTAAGAACAGAACTTCTACATTACTAATGGGGGTCAGCAGATATTATGTGTCTTCTCATATGTTCCAATATAAGGAATACATCATCAACTATGGTTCACCTAAAAATATTTACCTTAGTAAAACCAAGACTTTATATTTAATTTCCAGCTTAAAGGATTACAAAGTATCCTTTACAATATAAATAATTACTATAAGAAAGTAAACAGATAAATGCAGAGGTAGGACACTCTACAGGACAAATGCACTGGTCTCCTCAACAAGCCATGAGTAAAAATTGTTCTGAAATGAAAAAAAGACTTAACAGACAAAACAACCAGATACAATGAGGATTCTCAGATTAAATTCCACTTTGGGCAAAAAAGTTACAAGGGATATTTTTGGAGAAAGAGGACACATTTAAATATTGATTAGGTATGGGATAATATTAAGGACTATTATTAACAATTTCATTAGGTAATTCTGTTATTTTGGTCTTTGTAGGAAAATATATTGTTTTAAAGACATAGAAAAGTATTTAGGAATGGACTGCTGGGTACCAATTTACCTTAAAATCCTTCAGCATTTCACCTGTGGTAGTGACTGAATTTCAATTGTGGTTGACTTTGGGGCACAAAGGTGGCTTCTGGTTCTGGAAACATTCCTTTTCCTATTCTACTAGCTGGTTTTATCATTCTGTCCACTCTGCAAATAGTGTGTTGTACAATTATGTGCAGTTTTCAGTATATGATATATTTCCATGAACAGTATAAAACAAACTAATCAGCGTTAAAAAATATTTACATCAATTAATTTTAAAATGCAACAACTCTGGATTAAATTGTTTGGTTTTCAATTTTGACTCTAAGCCAAATCAAGAACACATCCCATTAATAATAGAAACACACACACATAAACCAATGAGGTGAAAGGTTTCCACAAAGAGAACAACATAACATTGTGAAAAGAAATCAGAGATCACACAAACAAAGGAACAACATTCTGTTCTCATGAATTGGAGGAATTAATATCACTAAAATGGTCATACTGCCCAAAGCAATTTACACATTCAACACTATTTCTCTCAAACTACCAATGCCATTTTTCACAGAATAAGAAATAACTATTCTAAAATTCATATGGAAGCAAAAAAGAGCCTGAATAGCCAAAACAATCCTAAGCAAAAAGAACAAAGCTAGAGGTTTCACATTACCTGACTTCAAACTATACTATAAGATTACAATAACCAAAACAGCATGATACCGGTACAAAAACAGACACATAGACCAATGGAACAGAATAAACAATTCAGAAATAAAGCTGCACACCTACAACAAAAATTTTTAAAAGTTGACAAAAATAAGCAATGGGGAAAGGACTGCCTATTTAATAGATAGTGCCGGTATAACTGGGTATCCATATACAAAAGAATTAAACTGGACCACTGCCTTTCAAAATATACAAAAATTAACTCAAGGTGGATGAAAGATTTCAATGTAAGACCTCAAGATATAAAAATCCTAGAAGAAAACCTAGGAAGTACCATTCTGGACATTGGCATTGGCAAAGAACTTACGACCAAGTCCTCAAAAGCAATTGCAACAGAAACAAAAATAGACAATTGAGATCTAATTAAAATAAAGAGCTTCTGCACAGCAAAAGAAACTATCAACCAAGTAAACATACAACCCATGGAATGGGAGAAAATATTTGCAAACTATGCATCTGACAAAGGCCTAATATCCAGAATCTATAGGAAACTTAATTCAACAAGGGAAACCCAAAGAACCCCATTAAAAAGTGAACAAAGGACTGGGCATGGTGGCTTACACCTGTAATCCCAGCACTTTGGGATGCTAAGGCAGGTGAATCACTTGAGGTCAGGAGTTGTTCAGGACCAGCCAGAACAACATGGTGACACCACCATCTCTACTAAAAATACAAAAACTAGCCGGCCATGGTGGTGCACACCTGTAGTCCCAGCTATTTGGGAGGCTGAGGCATTAAAATTGCTTGAGCCCAGGAGGTGGAGGTTGCAGTGAGCCAAGATCACACCACTGCACTGCAGCCTGGGTGGCAGAGAGACTCTGCCTCAAAAAAAAAAAAAAAAAAAGCAAACAAAAGACATTGAACAGACACTTCTCAAATATGTCCAATGTGCAACCAACAAATATATTAAAAAGTGCTCAACATCACTAATCATCAGAGAAATGCAATTCAAAACAACAATGAGATACCATCTCACACTAGTCAGAATGGCTATTATTAAAAAGGCAAACAAATAGCAGATGCTGGTGAGGCTGCAGAAAAAAGAGAACGTTTATACAATGTTGGTGGAAATGTAAATTCGTTCAGTCACTGTGGAAAGCAGTTTGGAGATTTCTCAAAGAACTGAAAACAGAACTACAATTTGACCCAGCAATACCATTGCTGGATATATACTCTAAAAGAAAATATATAATTCTACCAAAAAGATACATGCACTGATACGTTTATTGCAGCACTATTCACAATAGCAAAGACATGGAATCAACCTACATGCCCAGCAACAGTGGGGTGGATAAAGGAAATATGGTACATATAGACCATGGAATACTGCACAGCCATAACAAACAATAAAATCATGTCCTTTGCAGCAACGTGCATGCAGCTGGTGGCCATCATCCTGAGTGAATTAATGGAGGAACAGAAAACCAAATACCACATGTTCTCATTCATAAATGGGAATTAAACATTGGGTACATATGGACATAAAGATGGGAACAAGAGAGATTAGAGACTACTAAAGGGGGGAGAAGGGGAGGCGTAAAAGGGGTGAAAAACTATCTACTGGCCAGGCTCACTCTGGTAATCCAATCCTAACACTTCGGGAGGCTGAGGCAGGATGATTGCTTGAACCCAGGCTCAGTGAGTCAAGATTATGTCACTGCACTCCAGCCAGATTACAGAATGAGACTCTGTCTCAAAAAATCAAACAAAAAACTACCTATTGGGTATTACACTCACTACCTAGGTGACAGGATCATTCCTAGCACAAACCTCAGTGTCATTCAATATCCCCATGTCACAAACCTGCACGTGTACCCTCTGATCGAAAAGTTAAAGGTTTAAAAAACCTTTAACTTTTTTTTTTTGTTTTAAGACAGAGTCTCGCTCTTGTCGCCTAGACTGGAGTGCAGTGGCATGATCTCAGTTCACTGCAACATCTGCACCATTTTTTAAATAGGGAATTCTTTCCCCATTTCTTGTTTTTGTCAGGTTTGTCAAAGATCAGATGGTTGTAGATGTGTAGTATTATTTCTGAGGCCTCTGTTCTGTTCCATTGGTCTATATCTCTGTTTTGGTACCAGTACCATGCTGTTTTGCTTACTGTAGCCTTGTAGTATAGTTTGAAGTCAGGTAGCGTGATGCCTCCAGCTTTGTTCTTTTGACTTAGGATTGTCTTGGCAATGCAGGGTCTTTTTTGGTTCCATATGAACTTTAAAGCAGTTTTTTCCAATTCTGTGAAGAAAGTCATTGGTAGCTTAATGGGGATGGCATTGAATCTATAAATTACCTTGGGCAGTATGGCCATTTTCACAATATTGATTCTTCCTATCCATGAGCATGGTATGTTCTTCCATTTGTTTGTGTCCTCTTTTATTTCACTGAGCAGTGGTTTGTAGTTCTCCTTGAAGAGGTTCTTCACATCTCTTGTAAGTTGGATTCCTATGTATTTTATTCTCTTTGAAGCAATTGTGAATGGGAGTTCATTCATGATTTGGCTCTCTGTTTGTCTGTTATTGGTGAATAAGAATGCTTGTGATTTTTGCACATTAATTTTGTATCCTGAGACTTTGCTGAAGTTGCTTATCAGCTTGAGGAGATTTTGGGCTGAGACAATGGGCTTTTCTAAACATACAACCATGTCATCTGCAAACAGGGACAATTTGACTTCTTCTTTTCCTAACTGAATACGCTTTATTTCTTTCTCTTGCCTGATTCCAACACTATGTTGAATAGGAGTGGTAAGAGAGGGTACTCCTGTCTTGTGCCAGTTTTTAAGGGGAATGCTTCTAGTTTTTGCCCATTCAGTATGATATTGGCTGTGAGTTTGTCACAAATAGCTCTTATTGTTTTGGGATACGTTCCATCAATACCGAATTTATTGAGAGTTTTTAGCATGAAGGGCCGTTGAATTTGTCGAAGGCCTTTTCTGCATCTATTGAGATAACCGTGGTTTTAGTCTGTGGTTCTGTTTACATGCTGGATTACATTTATTAATTTGCATATGTTGAACCAGCCTTGCATCCCAGGGATGAAGCCCACTTGATCACGGTAGATAAGCTTTTTGATGTGCTGCTGGATTCACTTTGCCAGTATTTTATTGAGGATTTTTGCATCGATGTTCATCAGGGATATTGGTCTAAAATTCTCTGTTTTTGTTGTGTCTCTGCCAGGCTTTGGTATCAGGATGATGTTGGCCTTATAAAACGAGTTAGGGAGGATTCCCTCTTTTTCTATTGATTGGAATAGTTTCAGAAGGAATGGTACCAGCTCCTCCTTGTACCTCTGGTAGAATTCGGCTGTGAATCCGTCTGGTCCTGACTTGTTTTGATCGGTAGGCTATTAATTATTGCCTCAATTTCAGAGCCTGTTATTGGTCTCTTCAGGGATTCAGCTTCTTCCTGGTTTAGTCTTGGGAGAATATATGTGCTCAGGAATTTATCCATTTCTTCTAAGTTTTCTAGTTTATTTGCGTAGAGGTGTTTATAGTATTCTCTGATGGTAGTTTGTATTTCTGTGGGGTCGGTGGTGATATCCCCTTTATCATATTTTATTGCGTCGATTTGATTCTTCGCTCTTTTCTTATTAGTCTTGCTAGCTGTCTATCAATTTTGTTATCTTTTCAAAAAACCAGCTCCTGGATTCATTGATTTTTTGAAGGGTTTTTTGTGTCTCTGTCTCCTTCAGTTCTGCTCTGATCTTAGTTATTTCTTGCCTTCTGCTAGCTTTTGAATGTATTTGCTCTTGCTTCTCTAGTTCTTTTAATTGTGATGTTAGAGTGTCAATTTTAGATCTTTCCTGCTTTCTCTTGTGGGCATTTAGTGCTATAAATTTCCCTCTACACACTGCTTTAAATGTGTCCCAGAGATTCTGGTATGTTGTATCTTTGTTCTCACTGGTTTCAAAGAACATCTTTATTTCTGCCTTCATTTTGTTAAGTACCCAGTAGTCATTCAGGAGCAGGTTGTTCAGTTTCTATGTAGTTGAGAGGTTTTGATTGAGTTTCTTAGTCCTGAGTTCTAGTTTGATTGCACTGTGGTCTGAGACACAGTTTGTTATAATTTCTGTTCTTGTACATTTGCTGAGGAGTGCTTTACTTCCAACTATGCGGTCAGTTTTGGAATAAGTGTGATGTGGTGCTGAGAAGAATGTATATTCTGTTGATTTGGGGTAGAGAGTTCTGTAGATTTCTATTATGTCCACTTGGTACAGAGTTGAGTTTAAGTCCTGGATATCCTTGTTTTATTTATTTATTTTATTTTTAAATTTTTATATCATTTGAAGTATACTGAATCATAGCTAACTTATTTTCCATTATAAGTCTTGCTACTTGATAAAGAATATCACAAAATACCTAGGTTTTACAGACATTTTAATAATATAAACTGACCATTATTTTTGCATTCTCGAAATCAGACCATAATACTCTTAGGTAGTATGCTGAACATTTGGGGTGGGTTTTTATGGGGGTTTTTTTGTTGTTGTAGTTGCTGTTGCTTTGAGACAGAGTGTTAGTCTGTCACCCAGGCTGGAGTGCGGTGGCACGATCTCTGCTCACTGCAACCTCCCAGGTTCAAGTGATTCTTCTGCCTCAGCCTTCCAAGTAGCTGGCTACAGATGTGCGTCACCATACTCGCCTAATTTTTGTATTTTTAGCAGAGACAGGGTTTCACCATGTTGGCCAGGCTGGTCTCGAACTCCTGACCTCAAGTGATCCACCTGCCTCGGCCTCTCAAAGTGCTGGGAATACAGGCATGAGCCATGGGCACCCAACTAACATTTTGAAAAACAATAAAAATGAAGACTTTAGGTAGGTTGTTATTTTACAAAATAGCCTGGCTTAAGTTTGCAGTTGTAAAGTAGCTCAACAAAAAGCAATTATAAGAATGTTTATAATACATTCCTTAATAACAACAGCAACTTACACTTTCTTAAAAGTGTTTTTGCTTTAGAACTTCAAAATGTTACTATTACACAACTCAGTGATATACATGTGTCATATAAGTTGGTGCAATTATCTAGCAGAAAATAGAACCACAGAAGCTAAGAAGAAGGGTTCTGTGTCAGCAAAATCAACTTTAAAGAACATCTTGCTTAGAAACTAGAGAGCATAAACCCAAAATTTAAATTAAATTAAACTGCCTCAGGCAGCAATAGTGGCACCCTATCACACCTGGCTAATTTTTAAAAATTTTTTTTGTAGAGGCAGTGTCTTGGTATGTTGCCCAACCTGGTCTTGAGCTGGTCTCAAGCAATCCACCTGCCTCAGGAGACTCAATTTAGATTTAAAGACACAAATAGCCTGAATGTAAATAAAGGGAAAAATACTTACAATACATATTGCATATATTGCATATATATAATATATAAAATTATAACTAATATATAGTTATAACTAATATATAATTATAACTAATAATAAAAAATAACTAATATATAAAATTAAGCAATAAAGCACATGTTATGTCTGAATCATGCATTGCATTTCAGAATAGTATTTTACAATTAATAGTACTTATTAACCAGCTTTTTACTTTTGAAATCAATCTCAAACAAATGGGTTAATTGCATCACAAGTGTCTCTAAACCTTGCTCCTCCCCTATCTTCCGGTTTCCTACAGGCAGGCAGTATAACCAATAGGTAAGAGCAGGAATTCTGGAATTGGATTACCTGGGTTCAAAACTAGCTCTAGCAACGCTGAGCAAATTAATTAATTTCTCTTAGTTCCTTCAGCTATAAAACAGGAATAATAATTATAAGAATTAAATGAGTTAATGTATATAAAACTTATAGCATCTCACACATTAAAAGTGTCATTTCTTCTTATTATTATTATTATGACCTTTTCCTTCATTTGAGATACATGTATTAAGCACTTACCATATACCAGACATTGTGTTAAATATGAGAAATTTGGGAATTTGGGTTATGACCAAATCAGACAGATTTTGTCTTGCACATATCAAAAACATTAAACATGATTTTACCACCTTTTTATTACTATAAAAAGTGAATACTGAATTTGCTTTCTGCAGCTAACAAGAAGAAATCAATAAAGGAAAGTTAATATAAACACAAAGCAATGAAAAGATTTATAAAGCACTGATGATGCTAGTCAGTTCCTGCTTCCTGTAACACCCAGCTATCAATGTTCTTAAAAGACAAATCCAGAATCAAAAAACAAACTTAATGATTTAAAATCACCCAATCTTCAGAATTTCTATTCCATATAACTATGAATCTGATAATGACACATCCATAATCATACAAAAAAGTTTTAAGGTTTCATAGCAAACTTCAAGAAAATTTCAGATAGTCTGGTAGTACTAAAAAATTAGACCAAAATAATTTTATAATGAGGCTTAACATTAAAATACAAAAATGCAAATTGCCATCTTTATTACCAAAAACATAAGTGTCCCAAAATTCATCTGCCCCCCAGAAAAAACTGGAACACATATTTATTAACTCAAGGGGCTTTGCTAATTATGTAAATGTCTGTGTTTTCTACATGTAATTTCATTCAAACTTCCTCTCTTTCCCCCAATTAACAACCCTGCCAAATGTTTGGACTTGAAAAGGCCACAGCTTTATACACAATTAACAGTCAAATTCTAACACAAATTACATGCCATTCTTATCTCTGTATACACATTGAACTCCTATATCTTGTTGCCAACAGGCAGCTTGCACTAGGGAATACATCCTGAATTGGTTTAATGTCCAGGAATAACATTTCACACTTAGAAAGGAGATACTATCCATTGCCAGCTATGTGAACTGAAATTTGCCATGTCCTATCCTTTCCATTTTGTTCAAATAGGCAGTGAGTAACTATCCACTTATCTGTTTTAACCAAATATTTTCTTGAAGCAGAAGAGGCAATCATGATCTCTGGTTTTCTTTAGACACTTTTTAGGATGATTACAGAAACTTTTATGAATGGTAAACGTATTTTCTGAACTAGAAATTGGGGAAATATCATTTGACACATAATCTCACTACCAGAAAAAATATTTGAAATTGGATCAATCCCAGGAAATTAGATTTACATATGTGGTCATTATATTAACGACTGCTTCCCTAGAAAAGGTTTTCAACAGCAGCAACACTAGAAATAACCAATTTCTTATTCAGTAAGTATATGAGACAATCATCACATCAAAATAGTCAGACATGTCCCAATCTTTTGAAATATAATATTTTATTACCAAAGTACCTCAACAAATACCAGTCATTTACATACTAAAAAGGCAACTAAAATATATTTTATATATATTAATATGTATATATTATGACTTAAAGTTATGAAAGCTTGTAAAACACAGCACTTTTAAAATACAAACATCTCCAAATTAAACTTTTAAAGAAACAAATCTGATTGGGTTTAGTTACTAGCTTAATGCTCTTCAGTAGTCTCTCACTGTCCTTAGAATAGTATCAACCGACATCTGTCTACCTATCCAGCTTTACCTCCTACAACCTGCTTACTAAACCCTCAGCTCCAACCATAACTCTTTCTTTTTTTTTTCTTTCGAGACAGAGTCTCACCCTGTTGCCCAGGCTGGAGTGCGGTGGTGAGATCTCGGCTCACTGCAACCTCCTCCTCCTGGGTTCCAGTGATTCTCATGCCTCAGCCTCCTGAGTAGCTGGGATTACAGGTGCATGCCACCATGCCCAGCTAATTTTTGTGTTTTTAGTAGCAATGGAGTTTTGCCATGTTGGCCAGGCTGGTCTCAAACCCCTGACCTCAAGTGATCCGCCCACCTCAGCCTCCCATACCATAATTCTTTCTATTCCTCCATCTCGACAAACTATCTCTTTAAATTGACATTTACCCTAAGCCTGGAATACAATTCTCTCATTTATCCAGTAGATTACCGCTCATCCTTCAGTTCACCCTTTAAATGCTATTTCCTCAATGAAGCCTTCATTAAATTCCCTTCTCCTATCCCTGACCCCCAAATAGATTCAGTGCCCAGATATACATTTCCATGCTACTTCACACTCCCCTACCACAGCAATTACTACAGTATATTGAAGCTTGTTCTTCACTCACTGTTGGAATGTAAGTTCTGTGAATAACATTAAGAAAAACCATGTCTGTCTTGGTCACCATTGAATTCCCAAGGTCTAAACATATGGGCCTGACCCTCACACCCTCATTTGATTTCTAAAATTGGGCTTACATATATCAAATTAAGGCAGGGCTCACATGCATTGTAACATTCAGTTAAAATATTACACTCTCTTCCATCGTTATAAATTCCTTCATATGAATATAAAATGTTCTGATAACCACCAAAATAAACAAGAAAAAGTGAAAAAACTGCAATTTGTTTGTACACTGCCTTCAGTTTCATGTGGTGAATCTGGAGTCAGAACCCTAGATTTGACTTCAGATTGTATCACCTGGTACCTATATGATGATGTGAAGTGCTTAACCTCACAAAGCCTCAAATTCCTCATCTGTAAAATAGAAAATACTAATGCTTGTCCCACAAACCTTAAAGAGCTGGGATCTATTAATAAAATTATGCTTATGAAAGCCTTTAAAATTGATGAAGCATTTCATAATAAAATGAATTAACATTTTTGTTATTAATACCATAATTAAGGTAATCTGAGTTAAAAATAATGCTTACACATAATTTCAGAAAAACTTTGGGCTCTATATGAACTAGAATGTGCTAGTTAAAATAAATACAAAAGTTTACCCTCAAAAGAAGATTACAAATCAATTGTAAAATAAATTCCAATATTCTAAGATATTGTTGCTACAATCTCAGAACATTTGACTCCTGAAATTTCATATCCTTTGTGGTATCTGAAACTTATCAGTTAAATTCATTATTAATTATTTTATTTTACTTATTGCACCTTAGAATCCCATCCAGGGAATCTGTTATTATTCTAAGACCAAAATCAGAATTCCTTTTAAAATAAAAATGTGAACATTAAACTTTACAAAAAAATAATTTGCAGCTTAACTCTGTGGTAGACAGATGTTGAACAAAACAACTATTATATAATGTCTAAAACCACTTTATGCTTTAAAAAAAGGCTTATATGTACTGAATAACGGCTAAGATAGGAAATACTTGATTTCAAATTTGTTAAGGAATTAAAGACATAAAAAGTTAGATTAGAAGTTATCTTAAAACAACAATAAGGTAGTCATTTAAAAACATGATCAAACAATGAAAACAGATTTTTTAACTCATGCTAGGAAAGTTACTCAAGATTCTATTACTCACTAGAGTAAAAATAATCTCGGTCTTTGATTTTTGAGTGTTCAAAAACCAAACTTTCCAAAATTCAATCCTTCTGAAGGAACAGCTAATTCAGAAAAGAAAAAGGTTTTTTTTTGTTTTGTTTTTTGTTTTTTCCTATCCATTTGGGTTACATGATTCTAAAATTACAGGTATAGTCACAAAGAGCATATGCTTCCCCTAAAGCTCTGAAGGCATCTAACAAACTACTGTAGTTAAAGCTTGAACAAGCAACTCTTTTTTAATCCTCATTTTTCATATACGAGAAAGATTTGTATATTTTGCAAAAGAATGCTATTGCGATATTATCACTTTGAACTAAAGCTCTAAAATCATACCATTCAACTAAAGGTTTCTTCAGCAATATTAACATGGCCACGCTGCACATGTTACTTTTAGCTTCTTTGTGTACAACAAACTGCATTCAATTGGTGAACAAATACAATGTTTAGTATCATATTTAAAACCACTATTCAAACCTTTTCTTAATGCTATTATCAGTTTTCCTTTTGCAACAATTTTGTGTATAAAAATAAAAGCACTGGATTTTTATTAGTGCTGCCCCTTCTTTGTTTTGCTCCACTCTGCAAAGCCCTTTTGGGACACTAAGCCTGCATTTACCATAATACGGATTAAACTTTCTTTGTCCCATTGCACAAGGTTTGTTAGCAGGTTAGTCTTTTTACATTTTTCACAGGCTGCCTGCAGCTTACCCTTTAGGCCTCACTCAAAATACTTCTGTGGATTTACAAAAATACCAGAGTGGTCTTGGGGTTAATTGGAAGATAAGTGCAGTCTTTAACATAGAGACTCATTAAACATTTAGCTTTACCACAATCCACTATTTTGAAAGAGAAAAGTTCTAGAGACACTTTAGGAATAATAACACAGTAAAATTGTTTTAAAAAATGACTACTGGTTGTTTTATAGAATTGGAAAAACTTCATTTAACTACCCCAAAGGTGATATAGCAGAACAAAGCAATGTCCCTGGTCAGCTCTCTACATTGGTTTTAATATGCATTGATCGTAGAGGAAAAATGAACAGATTTTCTAAGGAACTAAAAGGCAAAATCTTCCAACCTTCTGTTGGGAAATTTAAAATAAAAACTCAACTGATGGGTTATGACAGATAATATTTATTTGTAAACAAAACATATTTAATTCTAAGAGTTTAATTTTGTTGATTTAAATTTCACTATATCAAACATGTCTATTAAAGCCAAATGGAAAATTTATAAAATTCACCCAAAAAACTTAGAAAGTATTTAAAAATTTAAATTCTTTCTTTAATTTCTAAAATACATACATATACATAAATATACACACTTAAAATGAAATCTGAAACATACTCATTGGTATTAGGTTTCTTTTAGAATTATGCATGCAGATTGCTATCCAGATTAACTTTTCCATCCCCTTACCTCCTTCCAACACTATTACTCCCACACAAAAAGGAAAAAAGAAAAAGAAAAATGCGACAAAACACACAGACACTTGAAGTAAAGGATTAGACATATTTGCCCAAGATGCAGATAACAAAAGCAAAAGTGAAGAAAATTGAAGAGACAGCCAAACTTCAGCAACAAAATGGTTAAAGAACCTGAAGTATTGTTCCCGTTATTTTAAAAGTCTGCTATATTGTGGACAGCGCAAACATCAGACAAGTTAAGATTACTGACCATTATCTCCTTAATTTTCTCCGCTTTCCCTCACATGCCCCTCTTGCTATCTGGGCACCATTTTTCTAAAGCTTTATTTCTGCTAAGAAGTAAACTTTCCCTAATCCATCTATTATGGAACCTTTAATTGGATTGGGAGCAGGGTGGTGTATAAAATAGCCCCTATTCACTCAAAAGGACTGTAGTTTTAGGGACTTAAAGGAGAAAGGTATTGTGAAACAAAATCCTCAGGGAATCAAGGATTAAAATGTGGCTCTCCTAAATTCATCAACTCCAGGACACAAATGAATTGCTTCCTTAAACAGGTAACTTTCCAAATAAATGGCACAGCAAAACTGAAATTAAAATTATAATTTTACTTTAAGGAATAAAATGCCTTCACACTAATAAATTTTGGCTTTATAAATGACTTTTACTTGGTATTTCTTCTACTCAGAACTACAATGCCAGAGAACAAATGGAATGCCTTAAACATATTTATATTTTCTCTACATACTTATTTTTCCTATAAAGAGAAAAGCAAAAATATATGTTTTAATCAATTAATTCCTGTACATGCTATATTTGTGCAGCCTTGAAGCAGCAAGCACTGCCATAATACAAACTTTTTTTTTAAGTAAAAACACATTTTGTTCTTATCAGAAAGTGTCAGATACATAGTAATCAGCAGTCACTCTTTTTCCCTCAATCAGTTATCCTCTCTGTTTTCTTCATAAACATCCCCCAACCCACTCTTTGTCAGGCTGTAGTACTTTTGTCCTCTGTCCCGCCACAGTGCACACCCAACTATTTGGGATGTCTTCAACAGTAAGATGAGGATATAGCCCATACTCAGTAATTCTCTTACTGAATTAAATATATTTAAAGTGTCGAACCTGATATCTAAAGTAAAATGAAATCCAGAATGTATCTACCAACTCTAAATTAATCTCATAAATGTCTACATACTCTACCAAAACAATAGGAAACTGAGGAAGAGAAATGTTAGGAGAGATCAAGATTCTAATGTAACACTTAACTCTGTGTAGTTTACTAGTCTATATTAAAAGCAAATAAAAATTCATCAATATTAGTGATTTACCTAACGGTGCTTTTAAAAATAGATTTTTTTAAAAAAGTTTAAGAAATGCAATTAATTTTAAGAAAACCCTCAAAGTATCCCCTCTGTTTTGAAACCTTGATCACAACTTAATAAGTGCTACCTTTATTGAACCCTTACTAATTCTCCGACATTGTGCTAACTGCTATTACATGAATTATCTCATTTTATTCTCTCAACAGTTGTATGAGGTAGTTGCTATTACCCGTTTTTCCATAAATGAGGAACCTAAGTTTTTAAAAGTTCAATTAAATTGTCCAAGGTTACACAGCTCCAAAGAAAACAAGCTCTGTGAAAGTTTTTCATTACTGTATTAAAAATGTTTAGAATTAGAAAGCTGGCTCATTTGCCAAAGTCAATCTGCTAAAAAATAAATGTGCCTAAATTATCAAAATCGCCTATGTACCAACGGTAAATATTTAAAGAATATTCTTCTTAAAGGTATTAAATTTATAACTATATTCTTCTAATAAATGTATTCTAAGATACATTTAATACTTTTTCAGCAACCTTTTAAGAACCACTGTTTTTCAAAACTAAAATCATCATAGGGTAGTTTTGTCCTATTATCAATATAACTAAAATTTTAATGTTTCATATGACATTTTTTAGTTTGTACTGATTTCTATTTGTATATTTTTTCTATTTTTCTAACATTCTGTCACCTACAATCATTTGTCATTGTAGAGATGGAGTCCTACTCTGTTGCCCAGGTTGCAGTGCTGTGGCCCAATCTCGACTCACTGCAAGCTCTGCCTCCCGGGTTCACACCATTCTCCTGCCTCAGTCTCCCAAGTAGCTGGGACTACAGGCACCCTCCACAACGCCTGGCTGATTTCTTGAATTTTTAGTAGAGACGGGGTTTCACTGTGTTAACCAGGATGGTCTCAATCTCCTGATCTTATGATCCGCTCGCCTCGGCCTCCCAAAGTGCTAGGATTACAGGTGTGAGCTACTGCACCCAGCCTCATTTGTCACTTTTACCTATTTATAAAGTATTATATCAGTTGAGAATTATTTTAATACTTTTCAAAATGTATGAAGTTTTATTTGACCAGTTTTCATCTTGTTTTCATAACAATCTTTGAAGGAACCTCCATTTGTCTGTCCCATATCACTACAGTTGAAGCTGAAGAAAGCTTTTTTGGAGGAAAGATGGAAAAGAAAGCAAACATTCCAGGGAGAGATTCTGATTCCTGAAAGTATTAGGAATGAGGGTCAGGGCTAAGTACTAAATGGCAGTATCAGAGAAAGAAGATAAGGGAACTACGAATCCTAGGATTCATAGTCTCTTAGGCTACTCCTCTTAGGCCTTTTTAACCCATACAACACACAGTGTGTAAATAAAAAAACACAAACTAGTTTAGGGTAATTTTAATATAGCAGACAATTCGTTTTCTGCAAATATAGCTAATTAGTTTTAGCAAATTCCTAGCACAATGGCATCCATATTAGTAGGGCAATAAAATACGTGTGGAATGGATATATTAAAATTTTATGTAAAGTAAAACTTTAAACACCATATTTTGATTTCAAAAATAAACTTTAAATTGTCAGTTAAAGTATTTTACATAAATTATATTGTTAAAGATAACATGAACATGCATGCTCTACTTTAGGGGTAGCTAAAACAACACCCCAAAACAACTTCATACTAAAGGATTATCGAATTTTACATTTAAAAATGAGCAACTATAGGGAAAGAACCAAAAATGGATCTAGGAAAATTGCAATATACAACAAGTACCTTAAAAATTATTTAATTATTAAAGCATATTTAGAATACAAATGAGTATTTACTATTTTTAGAGCCCATTAAAATTAAGATACCTAACTATTCTTTTTCTCCGATGCCATTTACTAATACCTAAGTGTGTATATAAATATCTCAGTCACTGGTATGTAAATGTCATAATAAAGTGTAATGTATTTCATCATATTCCATATGCACTTATGCTTCCTTATAACTTCAGCTAAGTTTCTACACACAGTGGTTTAGTTTTAAATGGCTGACCCCAAATTATGATGAGTTAGAAATAAGTCAATATCATACTGAATGGGCAAAAACTGGAAGCATTCCCTTTGAAAACTGGCACAAGACAGGGATGCCCTCTCTCACCACTCCTATTCAACATAGTGTTGGAAGTTCTGGCTAGGGCAATCAGGCAAGAGAAAGAAATCAAGGGGATTCAGTTAGGAAAAGAAGAAGTCAAATTGTCCCTGTTTGCAGATGACATGATTGTATATTTAGAAAACCCCATTGTCTCAGCCCAAAATCTCCTCAAGCTGATAAGCAACTTCAGCAAAGTCTCAGGATACAAAATTAATGTGCAAAAATCACAAGCATTCTTATACACCAGTGACAGACAAACAGAGAGCCAAATCATGAATGACCTCCCATTCACAATTGCTTCAAAGAGAATAAAATACATAGGAATCCAACTTACAAGGGATGTGAAGGACCTCCTCAAGGAGAACTACAAAATACTACTCAGTGAAATAAAAGAGGACACAAACAAATGGAAGAACCTACCATGCTCATGGATAGGAAGAATCAATATCGTGAAAATGGCCATACTGCCCAAGGTAATTTATAGATTCAATGTCATCCCCATTAAGCTACCAATGACTTTCTTCACAGAATTGGAAAAAACTGCTTTAAAGTTCATATGGAACCAAAAAAGACCCTGCATTGCCAAGACAATCCTAAGTCAAAAGAACAAAGCTGGAGGCATCACGCTACCTGACTTCAAACTATACTACAAGGCTACAGTAAGCAAAACAGCATGATACTGGTACCAAAACAGAGACCTAGACCAATGGAACAGAACAGAGTCCTCAGAGATAACACCACACATCTACAACCATCTGATCTTTGACAAACCTGACAAAAACAAGAAATGGGGAAAGGATTCCCTATTTAATAAATGGTGCTGGGAAAATTGGCTAGTTATAAGTAGAAAGCTGAAACTGGATCCCTTCCTTACTCCTTATACAAAAATCAATTCAAGATGCATTAGAGACTTAAATGTTAGACCTAAAACCATAAAAACCTTATAAGAAAACCTAGGTAATACCATTCAGGACATAGGCATGGGAAAGGACTTCATGTCTAAAACACCAAAAGCAATGGCAACAAAAATCAAAATTGACAAATGGGATCTAATTAAACTAAAGAGCTTCTGCACAGTAAAAGAAACTACCATCAGAGTGAACAGGCAACCTACAGAATGGGAGAAAATTTTTGCAATCTACTCAGCTGACAAAGGGCTAATATCCAGAACCTATAAAGAACTCAATCAAATTTACAAGAAAAAAAAACCCCATCAAAAAGTGGGTAAAGGATATGAGCAGACACTTCTCAAAAGAAGATATTCATACAGCCACAGACACATGAAAAAATGGAAAAAATGCTCATCATCACTAGCCATCAAAGAAATGCAAATCAAAACCACAATGAGATACCATCTCACACCAGTTAGAATGCCAATCATTAAAAAATCAGGAAACAACAGGTGCTGGAGAGGATGTGGAGAAATAGGAACACTTTTACACTGTTGGTGGGACTGCAAACTAGTTCAATCATTGTGGAAAACAGTGTGGCGATTCCTCAAGGATCTAGAACTAGAAATACCATTTGACCCAGTCATCCCATTACTGGGGATATACCCAAAGGATTATAAGTCATGCTGCTATAAAGACACATGCACACGTATGTTTATTGTGGCACTATGCACAATAGCAAAGATCAACCCAAATGTCCATCAGTGACAGACTGGATTAAGAAAATGTGGCACATATACACCATGGAATACTATGGCTTCCTGGTATAAGATCCCTCAAATTTTGGCTGTGTGCAGTGGCTCATGCCTGTAAACCCAGCACTTTGGGAGGCCGAGGTGGGCGGATCACAAGGTCAGGAGATCGAGACCACAGTGAAACTCCGTCTCTACTAAAACTACAAAAAATTAGCCAGGCGCCTTGGTGGGCGCCTGTAGTCCCAGCTAGTAGGGAGGCTGAGACAGGAGAATGGTGTGAACCCAGGAGGCGGAGCTTGCAGTGAGCAGTGATCACGCCAACTGCACACCAGCCTGGGTGACAGAGCTAGACTCCGTTTCAAAAAAAAAAAGATTCCTCAAATTTTGTATAACATTAGATCTCTGTTGTGTTATAAAATATTTGGTACAAAACAAACTGCTATGGTATGAATATATCCCCCAAAGTTCATGTGTTGGAAACTGAATCCTTGTTTTAACAGTGTTGAGAGGTAGGGCCTTTGGGAGTGACTGGGTTATGAGGGCTCTGCCTTCATAAATAGAATAATGTTATTATCGCTAGGGAGTGTTAATTATCACAAGAACGAGTTCCTCCTAAAAGAATGAAGCTTAGACCCCTCTTGCTCTCTCAGTCTCACATGTTCACTTGGTCTTCTGACCTGGGATGACTCTCACCAGATACTGGCACCATGTTCTTAGATTTCCTGCCTCCAAAAGCATCAGCCAAATAGACTTCTATTCTTTATAAATTACTAGTCTCTGGTATTCTGTAATAGCAGCAGAGAATGGATTAAGAAACTAATGAAATGAATATGTAAATTAGCATATAAATATATAAACTTGTGTATGGATAAACATATTCAACATAAGAAAGACTAATAAGCAGGAGTGGTGGCTCACACCTGTAATCCTAGCATTTTGGGAGGTTGAGGTAGGTGGATCACTTAAGCCCAAGAGTCTTAAGACCAGCCTGGGCAACATAGTGAAATCCTGTCTCTACAGAAAATACAAAACTTAGCCAGGGGTGTTGGAACATGCCTGTATTCCCAGCTACTCAGGGGGCACTCAGGCAGGAGGATAACTCGAATCCAGGAAGTCAAGGCTGCAGTGAGCCATGATCATGTCACTGCACTCCAACCTAGGTGACAGAGCAAAACCCTGTCTCAAAAACAAAGCAAAAAGCTTAGGGATACAGCCTGATTGAAACATATGACACTCATAAGTTATACAACAGAGAGCCATTTTAAACCACTAATGAAAATGACTGTTAAGTCCCTATAGAAAAGTCTATTAAAATAGATGTATGTGTGTATATATATTTTTTACACACACACAGATACACATATAATTTCCTACATCATACTTACCCCTTAGAATAGCAGTCCTCAACATTTTTGGCACCAGAAACTGGTTTCGTGGAAGACAATTTTTCCACAGACCAAAGTGGGGTGGGGGATGGGAGGTATGATTTTAGGATGAAACTGTTCTGACTCAGAACATTTAGACATTAGACTAAGACATTAGACATTAGAGTCTCATAAGGAGCACACAACCTAGATCCCTCATATGCACAGTTCACAGTAAGGTTCGCACCTCTATGAGAATCTAATGCTGCAGCTGATCTGACCAGAGGCAGAGCTCAGGCGGTAATATTCCCTCACTTGGCACTCCTGCCCTGCTGTGCGGCCCAGTTCCTAACAGGGAAACTGGGTTGGGAACCCCTGCCTTAGAAGACAGAATACAAAATACAATTTATGCCAAGATCCAAAAAATTGTCAAGTCAGAAAGTTAAGAATATCATACTTTTCATACCAATAACCATATCCTGTACAATTACACATAGACAGATGGGGTGTAGGAGGGGTCAAATCCCACTTCTGACACCAGATTGTGTCAACCTAAAAATAGACATTAGAGAAATTTGTCTCCAAATATATTGAGTTTGTTTCGGAATGACAAATGAAGATTATGACATGGAATGGTAAGCCACCAGTGCATCTGGTGAGACAAGGGTAAGGGAAGCTTCTATTAGCCAAAACGGATTCAAGTAAACTACTTAGAAACAGAGTTCACTGGTTCCAGAGGCTTAAAGTCAGAGTTATCATCATTTCATTGGTGAATATGCTATTACTGGTCAAGGGTTCATTGAAGAGCATCTTCTCTGAATTGCTATAGTTCTAAAAGATGTCTAGTGACAAATCTTGCCAAAACTAGTGACAAACCTTGCCAAAGCAGGAGATACATGAAGGACATGAAGGGGTTTCTGGTGTGATTTCTAGAAAGTCCTTGGAAATAGTTTTTATCTCAGATATATAAGCAAGAGTCTCCTCTCCTTTGTGCCTTCCTGTACCAATTTTGCCAGGGTCTGACAAAATTGATTTCATCCCTGTATCTGTAACTTTCACAGGGGAAAGAAGGGGTAAGATAGTTAAATTAAACAGAGTCCCTCAAAGATCCCCCTTCCTTTTTTCCCCTTAATTTCAAAGAGCCAAGTTACTTTACATGTTGGGTACTGTACTGGAGCAAGGAGGCAAAACCCAGGAAGTAGGATCAGAGAGACAAGAGTTACTAACCCAGGACAGAAATCAGAAACCAAAATGTAATAATCTGCTAGAGAATTAGACCACAAGGAATATCTGTTATTTTGCTTATTATCTGTAAGAAATAAAATTATAGCACAGTGATGAAAGCACAGTGATGAGAAACCCTAAAATGTTTTTAGTAAGTGAAAAATTATAAATGAAAATTGACAATAGAGAATCAATCACAACTAAAGTATAGAAAGATGCTAATATTTATTTTACAAGCTTCATCAATATATACTAGTAAAAATAATAATAATCAAAAGGGCTTTCATAGATTCCTTTCTGACCTCAATTCTGCTTACTTTATAAAATATCTTAAATTCTTCAACAAAACATTCTATTATCAAGGAGGCTTTTCAGGAATATTACCCTTAGTATAAGGTATTACTAATCCTTCTTAATGATGTTCTATGTCACTTTTTAAAACTCATTAGGATGGCAAACAAAACAGGCTTTTGTTACATTAAACTCAGTGTTTAAGGA